>NC_054741.1:41822591-41997591 GCF_018143015.1 Lytechinus variegatus | reverse complement strand
GGATGTGCCAAGTACCCTTTGGTCCGGATATCTCTGTCACTGAAGAAATGACCCCATACGTGTTGCAGCGAGGTCTACTGCATGGTTTGTTTCCGACACCACATGGTAGCATTGATTGGAATGAGCTCGGATTTCACGAGGAGCTGGCGTAGGTTCTTGTCCTTCCGAAACGAAGTCAGAGGAGGTTCGGAGAAAATTTCTGTAGTGGCAGGGTGCTCAGTTAAGATGTGAAAGTTATCCCTCACGGACTTGGCAAGGCGTTCACTAGTGGGATGGTAAGTGACGACTAACGGAATCCTTCCTGAAACCTGCTTCTGCTGCTTGGGCCGAAGGAAATCCGCACGTGTTGATGTATCAACTCTCTTAGTGAGGATCTCATCCGGGTATGCTCGTTGCTTGAAGAAATGTTGCATTTCATCTGCTGTAGTCATCTTCCTCTGAACAAATACGACGGATGCGAGAAAGTTGAGAGAAGGGAATGGAATTCTTGCATGCAGGAGGATGTGAAGATGCGTAGTTCAGGTAAGCATGGGAATCAGTAGGCTTGTAATGCACTGACGTGGTGATACCCGAGCCTTCGATTGTGACTTTGAGGTCCAAGAAAGCCACACTGGCGTCTGACACTTCGTTGGTAAGTTGAACTGAAGGATGCATGTTGCCAAGTCTGTCAATGAATTCCATAACTTCATCCTTGGATGACACTGCGATTCCAAGATAATCATCAATATATCTTCGCATCCCATGAACAGGCAAGCATAAGAAGGTCCCATCTTCACGCCCTTCTTCTGTTTGTAGTACTTACCATTGAAGCTGAATGATGAACGTGTAAGAACGAGGTCAGTCAAGCGCACTATAGTGTCCTCGTCAGGTCTGTTAGCTGATTGATGACTCCGTAGAAAGAAACGAATAGCATTGAGGCCATCTGATCGGGGAATGATGGTATAGAGAGTGAAAAGTGAAAAGAAAAGAATGGAATTCTTGCATGCAGGAGGATGTGAAGATGCGTAGTTCAGGTAAGCATGGGAATCAGTAGGCTTGTAATGCACTGACGTGGTGATAACCCGAGCCTTCGATTGTGACTTTGAGGTCCAAGAAAGCCACACTGGCATCTGACACTTCGTTGGTAAGTGCACTTGACTGATCTCGTTCTTACACGTTCATCATTCAGCTTCAATGGTAAATACTACAAACAGAAAAAGGGCGTGAAGATGGGACCTTCTTATGCTTGCCTGTTCATGGGATACATCGAAAGCAGGTTCTTGTCCAATTACGAAGGGCCCAAACCTCTGCTTCTGCGAAGATATATTGATGATTATCTTGGAATCGCAGTGTCATCCAAGGATGAAGTTATGGAATTCATTGACAGACTTGGCAACATGCATCCTTCAGTTCAACTTACCAACGAAGTGTCAGACTCCAGTGTGGCTTTCTTGGACCTCAAAGTCACAATCGAAGGCTCGGGTATCACTACGTCAGTGCATTATACAAGCCTACTGATTTCCATGCTTACCTGAACTACGCATCTTCACATCCTCCTGCATGCAAGAATTCCATTCCCTTCTCTCAACTTTCTCGCATCCGTCGTATTTGTTCAGAGGAAGATGACTACAGCAGATGAAATGCAACATTTCTTCAAGCAACGAGCATACCCGGATGAGATCCTCACTAAGAGTTGATACATCAACACGTGCGGATTTCCTTCGGCCCAAGCAGCAGAAGCAGGTTTCAGGAAGGATTCCGTTAGTCGTCACCTTACCATCCCACTAGTGAACGCCTTGCCAAGTCCGTGAGGGATAACTTTCACATCTTAACTGAGCACCCTGCCACTACAGAAATTTTCTCCGAACCTCCTCCTCTGACTTCGTTCCGGAAGGACAAGAACCTACGCCAGCTCCTCGTGAAATCCGAGCTCATTCCAATCAATGCTACCATGTGGTGTCGGAAGCAAACCAATGCAGTAGACCTCGCTGCAACACGTGTGGGGTCATTTCTTCAGTGACAGAGATATCCGGACCAAAGGGTACTTGGCACATCCACGGCTCTTTTGTCACCAAGGATTGCATATATTGCATCTACTGCTCCAAGTGCAAGGAGATCTACATCGGAGAAACGAAGAGGAGGCTAGCTGACAGAGTGACCGAACATCTTCGCTCCATCAGGATCAAGTCAGCAGGGTTGCCGGTAAGCCCATCATTTTACCTAACCGGACCATAACATCGGGTACTTCAAGGTGTGCGTTCTTCTGGCTGGTTTTCGTTCAGATGGGATAAGGAAATAGAAGGAGGAACGCCTCATCCACTCACTCGGCTCTCTCCAACCTGATGGAATGAATGCGTCTTTCCATTCTTTTCCCGTGGTGTGATTTTCTTTTCTCCCCCCCCCCCCCTCTCTCTCTCTCTCTCTTGCTTCCCTTTCTTGTTTTCTTCCTTTTTGGTGTCCTTCCCTTTCTTTTTCTTCTCTTTCTTTCTCCCCAGCTGTCCTCTATTTCTGCCCCTTCTCTCCCTCTCTCTCTTTTTTACTTCTAGTCGGTTTTCTTTTTCCGTTTTCTCTCTTCCTTTTGTCTCCCCGGCTTTCTTTTTTTTCTTCCCTTCCCCTTTCTTTCTTTTTTCTTTGTTTTCTCTCTCTCTCTTTTCTTTTGTACTGTTGCACTTCGCTTGTCTTTTACGCTTTAAGTTTTGCGCACTGCGTTTCTTGGTGTTGTTGACTAATAAATTCATCATTTCCTGATGAAGCCCTATGGCGAAAATTTGATCAACTTTTCTATCTACGGTTGTTTTTATTCACATTGTATTTTGCTTTATACTACCACAACCGACGCAGGACCTTCTTTTATATATATATATATATACAGGGGCGTCGATCCTTTTTTCAGATGGGGGGGGGGCAAAATCATGAATCAACTTTCCAAAGGCGCTCGACCACACAAAACAAACTCACACACACACAAACACGCACACAAACATATGCATATATATACATTCAATTCAAATTCAATTCAATTCAATCATGGTTTATTTCGTATAAAAACATTACATGTTACAAAGCCAGAATGCTTGAAATTCACGTTTACAATAAAACGTTCACAAGTCACGGATAAAAGCAAACAATTACAATTAACAAAGATAATAAATAAATTTCAAAGAGCAAGTGTACATAAAAATTCATTAAATATAATAAAATAGAACGAAAAAGGAAATACTATATTAAAAAGTGAGGAATATTAGACAATTAAAAATTCAAATATCAATTGGACTGAAATGGAGACTAAAACAATGGCAAACATTTGAGTTGATTTCAAGATATGAAAAGAAAAAATATTTTGAATTTAGTAAGTCAATGAAATATGGTATTGCACTTTTTCTAAAGCGATCTGTTTTGCATTTTAACTGAGCAAAGTTTGGAACACTCCTTAATGAGATTGAGACATTTTTCCTTTTTGGTAGCCAGTTAAATACAGTGAGGGTTTCTTAAAAGAGATTAAGCAAACTACAAACAGTCTTTTTCGTCTTCTTTCAAGACATTCTAATCCACATTTTGTTAATGCATTTTCATAGTCTATAAAATCTGAGCCAAGAATTGTTTTGCAAACTCTTTTTTGCATTTGTAATACATTGTAATTGTAATACAGAAGGAGTTTCTATTGAACGATTCTCAACTATAGTAAGATCGTCAACATATTTAAAGTGCGGTAAAGAATCATTCTGACACACATCAGTAAACATGATCAAAAAATAATATGGGGCCTAATTTTGTTCCTTGCGGCACTCCAGCTAACAAAAAAAACTAACAATCCACTCAATAATGCAATTAATATCCAATTAATTTTCGAATCAGAATATTATGGTAAAGTCTATCGAAGGCTTTGGAAAAGTCTGTGCAAACTATAGTGGATACTGATTTAGATTTTTCACAGTTGTCCAATACACAATGCGATAATTTTACCAAATAATGGGTAGTTGACAGACCTTGTCTGTTTCCGTATTGATGAATGTCAATATATTTAGAAATATCTTCCAGTAACCATTTTGTAATGAATGATTCTACAATTTTAGCGAATTGACATGTAAGAGATATAGGTCGAGGTTCTTTAATATTCGGTGGTTGTGACTTGGGAATGGGAACAACCTGACTTCTCTTCCACTGCCAAGGTACTAACCCTTGTTGAAATGATGCATTAAGGATATTGGCAAGAGGATGGCTTAGTTCACATGCGAATTCACGAATTACACGAGAGGGTAAGTCATCTGTTACACCTACTTTACTGCATTTTATTTTCTTTAGCATAGAATAAACCTGATAAGGTTGTACTTCTGGACAAACACAAGGAGAAGGTAAGAAAGCTGGTAAGCAACTTCTATCCAACAGTGCCAAATCCGATGCTTTATTAATGAAATGCTTATTAATGGTATCAGCAGTCTTCTAATGCCGATCTTTATCATTAGGTTCAACACCAGGTACAGCAATGACGTTAGATGTGTTATTCTTTTTTGTAATAATCTTGATTTGTTTATACCAGTCGGCTGGATTTGTTGATTTAAGATAAGATACACGTGTGTTATAATGTTTTTTTTGCACTTTTTATCATTCTATTTACTTTATTTCTGAGACTACGCCACAGAGGTTTATTATTCTTCTCGAAAGCCTTTTCTCTTTCAATTATGATTGCCTTTATCTGTGGTGTCATCCAAGGTTTGTCATTAGCCTTTATCTTAATTTTCTTAGTGGGTAATAATTAATCCAGCTTTGATAGAGTAGTTAGAATAAGAAGAGAATATTTTGCAGAAGGATCTTGTAGCTGTAACATATCATCCCAAGAATATTGAGTGATCCATTGACCATATAAACACAAACCACTGCCTGGTAGAGGGCGGGCAAGTTTTATTTTCATTTCCTTTCTTGAGCGTGCCAAACTATCAATTGGTCTTAGCAGTAAACAGGTATGGTCAATTTTTCAAAGAGGTGATGTGACACTAACAGGTAAGTAAAACTTATCACAATTCATTACAATTTTGTCAAGTATCTCTTGTTGGAATATTTACAACCTGATGAAAGTTATCATTATTCAAAATTGGTTCAGTATCAAGGTCATTCATGTCACCCATCACAAAAATGCCAGCATCAGGATGTTTTTTTGTAAGAACATCATCAATCGTAGAAATAATATGATTCAATTCAATTCAATTCAAATAAAACATTTATTTTCTTCCATGTCATTACATTTTTCGTAAACATAAATTCATACATAAATCAATTTGTTATAAAAAATATAAATATGTACATATTGGGTTTAAGGAAGAAGGCGTATACCCTAAAAGCTGAGGCTTGTGGCGGGATACGCCTGTAGACATAAATACTGCCCATATGGACTACGTGGTGGAAAGTACAATACACATACGACAATACGTGATATTTCACGAGGTAATAATCGTGGTCGTACCACCCACAAAGCCTCAACATTTACAGGTACCAAAACTGGTATAATACTAGGATTAAAAATATCTTTAACGTATAAAGCCACTCCTCCTCCTTTTCTTCCACTCCTTGGCTTTGAAAATAAAGTATAACCATTTAAACTCAAACAGTCCATAGGAGTTGATTCATCAATCCATGTTTCCATCAACGCAAGAATATCAACTTTGTTTATATTAGGAGCAATGTCAATTTCATCAAGTTTATTATTGATCGATCGTTCATTTGACAGAAAAAAAGCGTGGTAAGTCAAAATGATGATTTTTGTTAATCAATACTGTTATCTGTTTAAGATTGTTAAGATCGTCTTAAAGTGATTGGTTAACATTGGTTTGACTTTTAAAAAATCTGAGCTAGAATGTCACACTTGTCACCTGTGTCTGTGACATGTTACAAAAATGAAGCCCAGAAAAAATTACGTTCGAAAATGATTATTTAGTGCTTCAAAAATTGAAATATAAAGTGACCGGAAACACCATCTCAATTTCATCCTATACACTTATGTGTACTATTTAGGTGTCTATAAGACGCCTATTTACAAAATCGGGGTTTGCCCCTCAGTTTTAGCTTTTCATTCTCAATTATGGTTGTTTTCAGGGTTTATTACTTTTAATACATGCACTTGTACACATGTTTCACCTTGGTTTGAGAATTTTTTAAATCGGCTGCTCACAAAGTTAAATAATACCTTTAAAATGTCGGTATACTTTCTTTGTTGAACCAAAACTGGTATAGGGTGATCAAAAATATCATGTTGTGACGTTGACAATACACTGTACCTCAAATTTAAGTTCCTAGCCCTTCTCTTACGACCTTTAGATCCACGATGAGTTTTCCGCTTTCGTGAGATGCCAAGTTCATGGATCCTTCTCCAAACATCAGGATCTAGGCGCGATGTGGAATGGTTGAAAATGCAAAGTGATTAAAGCTCTTTTTAATAAAGGCATAATGCTCTTGACCAACCTTTTGCCGATACTTTAAATCATAGGCAGGGGCTTTCTTTCCATCTTTAGTAAATAGTTGAGGGCCCTGGTTGGGCTCAACATCTCCATAGATTGTAAGAGATATCTGGAAAGTTGCTGATGAGTTACTATAATATGGAATGTGTGTACCAAGATATTTCAAATGTTTGATTTTTCCCTTCAGTAATGAAACTTGTGTAAGTTTACTGCAGCCAGCATACACAGTTCCAATGCAAGTAGAATGATCACATTCATTCCATTCATGATAGGACAGACATAATAGAATGGTTAGAAGCAAAATTAGGTAGGTCCTCTGTAGAGCCATTGTTAAGATCAAGGCTTTCAAGTCACTGAAAAGATCACTAACAATAAATGATGTATAGGTCTTTTCCTATTCATGACTGAAGCACATCCCAGGTACCAGTTGAATGCAGTGAGATCAAAATGGTCCCTGTACAGTTTTTGCAGCAGTAGATCCAACATTTTCACAACCACAAATCCTGTCTGATTTAAGCTACAAAACACTCAAAACTTGTCCCACACAATCCATACATATTGTTCAAATACTTAGTGCAGTCAAAAAAGCTTGAAGTGTTCAAAAATTTACATAAAAATCAGCTATTCGCAGAGAGCTTTCAGAGGGGCAACCGTTCAACAAGTGCTCCACATAACCTTATACATACATATATATATATATATACTCATCTTAAAGTTTCACGTATTGGCTTCTCTAATACTATAGTAACAAAATATGCTGAAGATAAATGGTAATGCTTTCAAAGCCAATATAGTTTTTATTTCCTCGAATTTTCGACGGACCTCCGTCTTCTTCAGGAGTAAATACAATGTGTGGTATCAATCAGAGAGCGCATCCTCAGACAGATGTTGTTATGATGACTGGCTGAGGATGCGCGCCCTTCACAGAAACATACATAGTAACGCTTGTTTGTAATTATCTAATTGTTACGTAACAATTAATATTAATTAATAATTTCTTATTGTTGCGTAACAAGAAATGTTATTGCGCAATATTAATTGTTACGTAACAATTAGATAATTACAAACAAGCGTTACTATGTATGTTTCTGTGAAGGGCGCGCAATCCTCAGCCAGTCATCATAACAACATCTGTCTGAGGATGCGCTCTCTGATTGATACCACACATTGTATTTACTCCTGAAGAAGACGGAGGTCCGTCGAAAATTCGAGGAAATAAAAACTATATTGGCTTTGAAAGCATTACCATTTATCTTCAGCATATTTTGTTACTATATATACTCATATATACATATATGTATATATATACATATATATATACTCAACAAAGATCTGTCTTGGCTGAACCCATTCACATTCTATAGATAACCATTTTCTTTCTCCTCTTTGCCTTAATTTCTTTAATTCAGCTTTCATATTTATTATGATCTCTCTATGCAATGTGCAGTGTGCGCGATCTCAGCTAGACACTTATTATTACGAAAACTTTTCATTGTTACAAAACTTAAATCATATTCTTTTATTATTACGTATATTACCGTAACTTACGTCATTAATGATATTTTACCAAAAAGTGCGCAATATACATTAATAACAGCATTTTGCGCACCTAGCAGCAGTTACCCTAGTCCCGCTGAGATCGCGCACGCTTTAATAAAAATAACTGTCATTCAAAGAACTTAATTGTTGGCATTACAAAAACTGCATTACTCGTGAATTTGTTTCGCATTCCTATATATATATATATATATATATATATATATATATGTATATATATGTATATATATGTATATATATATATATATATATATATATATATGTATATACACTTGGTGAATGCTATCCTTGTAAAGAAGAGTGCTCGATGTCTGTGATGAGGCAGAGCATGAAATAAAATAAATAAAGTTACACAGATAACGTGTGGTTCATCAGTACTTTATTGATTTGCTACTCGGAGTTTCACGCAGATGCGATCTTCAGGCAACAATAAAGGCTAGTGGCAATACCATTTGAACATTAACAATTTAATTCACTGAAAAAGCGCACAGAGCGCGCAACCCCATTTCACGCATATGGAGCGCAAGGTACCATGGTAATTTAGCGCGCTGGGATGGTTCCACTGAGAAGAAAGAGAGAGAGAAAGGAAGAGCATTAGAGAGAGAAAGAAAGAGAAAGAAAAAGAAAGAGAGAGAGGGGGAGAGAAGAGAGGAAGAGAGAGAGCGCGGGGGGGGGGGGCCATGAAGCGACAATGCACCAGTGAAACTGGGTTAGGCAAGAAGATGCAAAGCGATTACGAAAATTCTTTCTTGAAGTTGCACAAGTAAAACTTATTCTGATGACGGCATTTAGAAATGAGTTCCGGTCTCTTATTTAGGAGTGATTGCTTGTCAGCGTTCATTATGAGCAGCTTCTCAGATAAGCACAGGTCACACCTCTTAGACTCGTTGGTGTAAGGATGCGCACGTCGGGCAATCGACCACTTGATGGTGTAGGGTGTATCATGCCGTTTTAGATCCCAGATGAATTTTGATAGCTCCGTGCTGTGTTGATACCTCTCATGTCGGAAGGATAGGAGATGGTTGCTGTACCTCAACTTGAAGGGGGGCTCCGTAAGGCCGATGTAGACCATCGTTTTGCTTGGGCTAGTAACTTCGGCGTTGTAGATGATGTTAGTAGCCAAGCAGTTCCCTTGAAGGGGGCAGAGGTTCTTGTTCCGGCAGTTGCATGTTTTGCTGCTACTGGTTTTCTTGCCTTCTTCCATGTATAGCTTGTTATGGGCCTTGATGATGCTGGCAACGTTCGGCATGCAGCTGTAACTGACCTTGAGGGTATTCCTGTTGAATATGCGATTCAGTTTTGATTTCTTGGGGAAGTGCTTGTCCACAAGCTTCAAGAAGGTACCACCGATGTTTGTAGAGACGTTCTTGCTGAATGGCGGGTTGAACCAAATAATATTCCTTTGCCTGTTTTTCCTTTTCCGCCTAGAACGATCATTCATGTAGGACAAACCTTCCGGGTACCCGTTGGATTTCAGGGCATCATCGTAGATTGGGGTGGCTTTCCTGAAAGATTCTTCGTCGCAAGAGATGTCAGACAATCGTCTGCTTATTGAAGCTGGAAGGTTCTTGATGATCGATGGCGGATGGTTAGATTGACTGTGGATGTACATGGGCTGGTCATTTGGTTTCCGGTATGGGTAGTACCTCCCATTGTTCAGGTTGAATGTGACGTCAAGAAAGTTCGTGATCTTAAGATTGCAGCTGATGGTAATACTGAGACCCATCTTCTGGAAGGTTTTCGTCATGTTCTTCCTGATGCGATCAGCTTCGCTACCGAGATGTTCTTAAAGACCGCCAACCCATCGTCTCTGTAGAGGCCAATGTTATCCCTGCCGTAAACGTTTGACAGAGTATCAAGTATGTACAGACCCACCAGCTCACAGACCTCGGCGCCGTCAAAGCTACCCATGGTGACGTCGAAGAGGCTCTCGGTATCCTTTTTCCTCCAAGGCGTACCCTTGTCGAATAGAAGCGACTTTCTCGCGTGCATGATAGTTCTGATGTCTTTACTGGAGATGTTCGTGTGCGACTGGGCAAATTCAATGGCTTTCGTTAACAGCTTCTCGGAAATGGACGGGTAAAAGTTGACCACGTCGAATGTGATGAATGTATGCTTCTCCTTCTCGCTTATGGTCTTAAACCATTCGATTACGGCCTTGGAGCTCCGCCATTGGTTTACACCTGTTGCTCTTCTTACGGCATTGTTGATTCTGTCCAGCAAGGATTTACTGATGATGCCAGTTTCACTCTTGGCGGGGTTGATGAGTCTGCAAGGGAGTGTGTTCTCGAAATTATCCTTGTGATCTTTGAGAGTAATGAAGGCTTGCTTCTTTGCCATTGCCTCCATTCGATCTTCAATATGCAGGTCAGCGGCAATTACCTGTGCTTCTGCGTTGATACTGTCGACAGTTTTCATTTCGGTATTCTGATAGCATTTGGTGATATTTTCCCGAAGAAGTTTCTCGTACAGGGGGTGGTCCATCTCGTAAAGATTTCTCGTTTTGTCTGCAGGGGTCAGCATCTTATTCGAGCTCTTGATCTTCGTGATGTCAGTTTTGAGGCTATCTAGGAACCGGTTTGACACGTTATTGAAGCGCAGGTTCTCTATCATTTTCAACATGTCATCCTCGAACGGCTTCAGTTCATTAATTTGCGGTGGACATTTCCTACTTTTGAATCCAAATTTACCATCTTTATCGTGGGCATCTAGGGGTGTGTCATCGATATCGTCCCGGCCGTCATCATTATCTCTCAGGAAGAAAAACGCTTTCCATCTCATGCGCTTGATAACGCTCTCAACTTTTTCAATCAGTCTCTTTCGAAATGAATTGCGTGATGGTATTGGGATGTTCTTCGTGGAATAGTTGAACGTCACACGGTTTAGATGATCCATTACGTCGTCCATATAGTACAGATAGGCAAGAGTGCTCGACTGGAAACAGGAGCAGATAAACACTTGGTGAATGCTATCCTTGTAAAGAAGAGTGCTCGATGTCTGTGATGAGGCAGAGCATGAAATAAAATAAACAAAGTTACACAGATAACGTGTGGTTCATCAGTACTTTATTGATTTGCTACTCGGAGTTTCACGCAGATGCGATCTTCAGGCAACAATAAAGGCTAGTGGCAATACCATTTGAACATTAACAATTTAATTCACTGAAAAAGCGCACAGAGCGCGCAACCCCATTTCACGCATATGGAGCGCAAGGTACCATGGTAATTTAGCGCGCTGGGATGGTTCCACTGAGAAGAAAGAGAGAGAGAAAGGAAGAGCATTAGAGAGAGAAAGAAAGAGAAAGAAAAAGAAAGAGAGAGAGGGGGAGAGAAGAGAGGAAGAGAGAGAGCGCGGGGGGGGGGGGGCATGAAGCGACAATGCACCAGTGAAACTGGGTTAGGCAAGAAGATGCAAAGCGATTACGAAAATTCTTTCTTGAAGTTGCACAAGTAAAACTTATTCTGATGACGGCATTTAGAAATGAGTTCCGGTCTCTTATTTAGGAGTGATTGCTTGTCAGCGTTCATTATGAGCAGCTTCTCAGATAAGCACAGGTCACACCTCTTAGACTCGTTGGTGTAAGGATGCGCACGTCGGGCAATCGACCACTTGATGGTGTAGGGTGTATCATGCCGTTTTAGATCCCAGATGAATTTTGATAGCTCCGTGCTGTGTTGATACCTCTCATGTCGGAAGGATAGGAGATGGTTGCTGTACCTCAACTTGAAGGGGGGCTCCGTAAGGCCGATGTAGACCATCGTTTTGCTTGGGCTAGTAACTTCGGCGTTGTAGATGATGTTAGTAGCCAAGCAGTTCCCTTGAAGGGGGCAGAGGTTCTTGTTCCGGCAGTTGCATGTTTTGCTGCTACTGGTTTTCTTGCCTTCTTCCATGTATAGCTTGTTATGGGCCTTGATGATGCTGGCAACGTTCGGCATGCAGCTGTAACTGACCTTGAGGGTATTCCTGTTGAATATGCGATTCAGTTTTGATTTCTTGGGGAAGTGCTTGTCCACAAGCTTCAAGAAGGTACCACCGATGTTTGTAGAGACGTTCTTGCTGAATGGCGGGTTGAACCAAATAATATTCCTTTGCCTGTTTTTCCTTTTCCGCCTAGAACGATCATTCATGTAGGACAAACCTTCCGGGTACCCGTTGGATTTCAGGGCATCATCGTAGATTGGGGTGGCTTTCCTGAAAGATTCTTCGTCGCAAGAGATGTCAGACAATCGTCTGCTTATTGAAGCTGGAAGGTTCTTGATGATCGATGGCGGATGGTTAGATTGACTGTGGATGTACATGGGCTGGTCATTTGGTTTCCGGTATGGGTAGTACCTCCCATTGTTCAGGTTGAATGTGACGTCAAGAAAGTTCGTGATCTTAAGATTGCAGCTGATGGTAATACTGAGACCCATCTTCTGGAAGGTTTTCGTCATGTTCTTCCTGATGCGATCAGCTTCGCTACCCGAGATGTTCTTAAAGACCGCCAACCCATCGTCTCTGTAGAGGCCAATGTTATCCCTGCCGTAAACGTTTGACAGAGTATCAAGTATATATATATATATATATTTATATTTCGCATCAATTTTCTTTTATTCTCGTTTTAAATATGTTTACATGATTAAACCGAATAATCTATGACATAAATAATGTAGTCGTAATTTATGTCTATCAATATTATTACACTCTTAAAAAAAAATCAGTCAAATTGACTAGACCAGTAGTCAGCTGGGTGCAACTGATATGACAATCACTGATAATTCAGTGGCGTAACTACGGGGGGGGGGCATGGGGAGCACGTGCCCCCCCATCGGCTGGCCAAAAAAAAAAAAAAACGGGGAAAGGGAGAAAAGGAGGGAGAAATAAAAAGAAACGCAGTGGGAAAGAAGAATATTATTATTATGTTACGTTTCTGTATTACATTGAAAAAATTTTTTTTCATAACTTTATAAAACATAATTTATCAGGGCCTATGTCTTCATTGTTCCTGATGCTCGCGTTTTTACTTTAACTACATATAATAGATCAAATATTTTTTTCGGAATACTATAGTTTTCAAGTATATTTGAGAGACGTGACGTTGTCAAATCAAGTCAATATACACCAAATATATTTCCTCGCACTTCGAGCTATTATTGTTTTATGTAGTGACATTATGCTTCTTTTTCATGACTACTTAAAGTAATCGCCCCATTTTAAGGTCTTAATTTTTAAATCGGCTGCTCACAAAGTTAAACAATACCTTTAATTTCCTATATTTTCAGCTCGCGCTTAACATGTAACATGATTATTAAAATATGCTTATAATGTACCTTTCTAGATCTGAATATCAAAAATTTTCAGCTCGCGCTCGCATTATTTGATCAGTGAGATACATATATATCCATTTAATGGTAATGTCTTTTTAATGTATTAGGTCAGTATACCTGGCAACTGAGCGCGCTTGTGCGCTCATTAAGTGACTCAATTTTTTTGCTGGTGCCCCCCCCCATGCCGTGACCCACGGTACGCCACTGCTGATAATCACATTTCTGACGTATATTCTAGTCAGAAATAACTATGTTCTAGTAAAATGCGACTAGAAATAGTCAATATGACTAGAATAACAGTTGCTCCCAGCTGACCCTTATTAACTTGTCATTTTTTACTGATTTGTTTTTAGAGTGTACGCTTCGCAGACAGTTGTATTTTCATAATTTTTCGTATGGAAAGTGGTATATCATACTGTGACATTAGAGAGAGAGAGGGGGGGGGGCTTAGGCCTATACACAGAAGATTTTAACAATAGATTTACGTAATATATACATATTTCAATTATAATCTGGTTAGTCACAAGATAGCCCATTTTGCCAAATTTTGGAAAAGTCACAGAAATTTCTTAACCTTAAAAAAAAAACTTCAAAGAATTCAAATAGTGAAATGGGCCAGAACCTGCAAACAGAAGACGCCAGGGTCATGTTTACAGGCTTGGTAGGCATATATGTTTTAAGGATGTTTGGAGAACGATGTTAAACATCATATTCCAGTAAATATTAAACAATTATGAAAATGAATATGCAATAGTCAAGTCCCAATTAAAAACTTGGTTGTTCCTGTTATTAATAATTCATTGTAGTATGTTTTGAACATTTCTTTTATTTCGTTCATTTTTATCATATTTATATTGTTTCAATTATTGTTCAGTATGCATTTACTTTCATGAAGTACCATGAGCACCGATAAGACCTATGTGCTACTTAGATGCACTCTTATAATAAAGGTATACGAATGAAATGTCGGTTTCTCTGAGTATAAATCAAGTGTATTTTATATCCTTTGAGCAATAAATTGAATTCAAATTATCCAAAATGGTTAAGTTTGATAATAAATGGTACTTTTAGATATTGTTTAGCGATGTGAGAATTGTGAATCCACCACATGGTACTGTAATCGATTTTCTGTCTCCATCATGTCTGTTGCGCAACACGCTGTGAATTTCGGGAACGCCTCTCCAAACACACGTAAAAAAATGACCGTGCAGAAGATTTTTTGTTCGTCAATTTATCCGATCCTTAAATCCTTGATTAATGAAGAAATGATGAGATTTGAAGTTTCATGATTTCGAAAACCATGAGAAGCCACATTTCCGTCCTAAACTAAAAAGAAATTAACTATTATTGAAGTTCAACTAAGTCCAAAATAGTTTCTAACTTACATGTCATGTCTGATGACATCAAATCCAAGTGTGTTATGGTTAGGCATTTTTGATGAGATTCAATTTAATAAAGACGATTTATGATAATGATCATTTTAGCTAAGAATGTGGTTCAGTTAAAACGATTTGGTAACTTAAACTTCTTCACAGTTTAAGTTACTAAATCGTTTTCTATTGTACTCATCCCGTTTAATTAATTACCCCCTCTTTTGTTTTTTGTTTTTGGTTATCTTACTGTTATCCCTCTGTTCTGTACCCTTTGTTATCATTTATTTACTTTGTTGTCATGACGATTTTATTTGTATGGTTTGGTTCTGTTCTGTTTTGTTTGTTTCAATATATGATGATGGGCCTATTGGCCGAAAGCTAGCATCAATTACATACTTTGAAAGCTAAGTCTAGCGTCAATACCTGGATCATATATATATCATTTTACGCCTATCTATATACATATATATATATATATATATATATATAGGCGTAAAATGATATATATATATATATACACGGCCTTGATCTACGTGGATCTTTTGTTGCTATCCATGACGTCAATCCTTTTACAAAGGCGAGGGATGAGCATCTTACCAGGGTTGTAGTGAAAGATATCCCCCTTTCTTTCAGTGATGATGTCATCAGAGGAGAGATCTTGGCACGAAAGCAAGAAATAAAAGGAAATATTCATCGGCAGAGGTTGCAGGTCAACGGTCAGCTGAACAATTGTTTGAATGGGGAAAGGATCATCTTCATCACCCCACCAACCCACCCACTCCCAAGAAAGATGATCTTCTGTAACCTGTTCACCGGTACAGTTTACCATGATGGCCAACCACAGCAATTCGGCAGGGGTCAAGTGAAATGCTCAAGATGCTTAAAAGTTGGTCACCATGCATCCACCTGAATTAGTGAAGTAAAGTGCCTAAGGTGCAGCAAGTTTGGGCACATGAAAAGTGCTTGCCCTGGCAACGAAAGTATAGATGAGTTACGTAATACCGCGGCATCTAGTGATACCATGGATACAGCGTGTGCTCCCGACCCCGAAGCGGCAACTCAACACAAAGAGTCTAGACAAGTGATCTAGTACCTAAAATTAGAAATGAATGGAAATGCCAATGTTATTTTAATCATGGAACGAACCATTCAAAAGGGGTTGTAGTTCTGATTAAAAATAATCTTCATATTGAAAACATACGTAGCAAAGCTAAAGGAGATGGTAGAAATTTGTCTTTCACATGTCAAGGTGAATCTTTTGATTGTATTAACATTTATGCACACACCAAACGATCTGAAAAAGGGTTCCTTTTATAAAAAAATTATGAGTTGGATTGAAAACTTTGTAAATACAAATGAGAAAATGATTTTTGGTGGAGATTGGAATTATGCTCAAAACAAAAAATTAGACACACATGGAATTTTATATACATATAGTGCAGATGATGATATCTTAAAGTTAAAAAAAAAACAATACTTATTGTTAGATATCTGGAGAAAGTTATATCCAGCATGTAAGCAGTTTACATGGAGGCAAATTTCCCTCAATTTATTTTCTCGTTTGGATTATTGGCTAATTTCAAGAGACCTTAGCCAATATGTTCTCTCTACGGATATCAGACCATGTCTCAGTTTTGACCACAATGCTATTTCATTGAAATTGAAACTGTTTAACGACGTACTAGGAAGGGGTTACTGGAAATTTAATAGTGATCTACTTAAAAATGATATATATAGGTTGAATATTGAAAATGTAATATTTAAATGTAAATTGAAATATGATAATCTTGATGCTCAAGGAAAGTGGGAAATGTGTAAAGTTGGAATAAAAGAAAATACAATTAAATACGGTATAGATGTACAACGAAAAAAAGAGAGAAAAACTTGTTCAATTGGAAAAACAATATTTTTTGTTAAAGAAATGGACAGTAGTCCTAATTATAGAAAAATATCGAAGAAATCAATAAAATAAGGAAGAATATCGATGATTTGTATAATTATAAATGTAAAGAATTTTGTAAATTCCACGGCGGCCTCCACGAACATGAAACCGACCTGCCTTGCCGCCGGGGGGAGGGGGCAGGAGCGGATCCAGCTTTCGCCAATAGTGGGGGGCGAAAAATATTTTCATCATCATTTTTTTTGATTGGCCGCTATAATCTGATTTTTTGGGTGGTTTTGCAGGTAGTAGTCCTAACTAAAGACTAAAGTTTTAAGTATATGTTATTTCTTATTGTTATAAACAAGATAAGGTATCTTATGTGGTCTTTATATATAATGAGAGCGCGAATCGCGAGCTAAAATTCTTTGATATTCTATGTCCTTAGAACTGAAGATTCTGAGCAGTTTTTATAATCATGAACGAAGTTAAGTATCCAACTAAACAATGCGAGCGCGAAACGCGAGCCGAAATTTTTATTATAGTAACGTGAAAAGGGGCTCAATTAGGACTGTTTTTAGTAATTAATGAAGAGGATACATGTATCACCAATTAAATAATGAGAGTGCGAAGCGCGAGCTCAATTTTTTTTATATTCCGACCTGAAAAATGGACAATCTATAAGCACGTTTTTATTAAAATAAAGAACAAGCTATGTGTCTCAAACAATTAAATGCGAGCTTACCTTTTTGTTATACTGACATGATAATGGAGCATTTTAACAAATTTGGAAAGAATTTCAAGAGGATATGTATCTCACAAATCAAACAATGCGAGCGCGCAGCGTGAGCTGAAAATTTTGATATAACAATTTGTGTAAAACAAACAAAATAATGAAAGCTTGCATGTTACAGCTAAAATATTGTGTGCAAATTGATTTCAGAACTGGATATATTAAGTGTCATTTAATCCTCTTGAATGGGATTCATTACACAGGCAATGCGAGCGCGAAGCGCGAGCGAAAATTTTTATATAAAGTCTGTTTTCCAATTCTTCCCCTCATCTTTTTCTTGTTTCCTTTCGGGTTCGGGCCGGCCGCTACGAGGCTGTAAATGTCATGGGTATAATACCTCTTTCTTACTTGTCTTTCTGTTTTTCGTAGTTTCTATAAAGTTAAATACACTTTTTTCTGCAGGTTGTAAAATAAATAGGGGGCCAGCTCGGCCCCCTCCTGGATCCGCACCTTGGGGGTACAAAATTATTTTAAAATCTTGAAATTAAAATTTTTAAATATTTTAAAATTAATAAAAATTTTAATGGAACTGCAACATGCCTATTACCACGCTCTCGTGATAATGACTTATAATCATGGTGAGTTGGGGTACTCTGGGTAAAAAGAGTTGGTTAAAATAGATTGGAGAGGGGTCGATGAGGGATACTAAAGAATTAGGCCAAAAGGAGATTTCAGGCCGGCCGGTAGAATGACAGAGGGGCAAATAATAACAGAATATGGGGTAAGATTTATTGGAGGAGAGATTGACCAAAACAGAAAGTAAGGAATTATACGAGACGGTGGAAATCTATATAGATTGGGAGAGCTGATCTTTAAGATACAAAATGTCACAAACGCAAAAACAAAGAAAGAGAGAACAGGGAGATAGGAGGAAAAGAGAAGCCCTTGCAATAAAAATACATCAAACAGGCACTTGTCTAGGGCGAAAGTGAGTGATGATAACTTATGCTCCCCCCCCCCTCCACTCCTTAGCCAATCTTGGTAGCAGAGACCCCGAGTAGATGATTGATGAAAAAGGGGCTAATGGGACCCGCAGAAAAAATATTTATTTATTTAGCCAATACATATAGTCACCAAAACAAAATACAGTAGCATTAAAATCAGTAATCTTGAACATTACAGCTCCAAAACTTCTAGTAGGATCCTCATATTGTATAGAATTATAATTATGATAAAAGGTAAAATTACACGATAACATCAGGAATTAATATAATTTTGAATCATACAAATGTGATATTACCAAGCTCTCGCTTGAAACACCACCCGGCTACTCCTTCCTCTTCTTCTGGTATATACAGAAGAAGAGGAAGGAGTAGCCGGGTGGTGTTTCAAGCGAGAGCTTGGTAATATCACATTTGTATGATTCAAAATTGTTGCAAATATTGCCATTCCTTTGATTTTAACAAATCAGGAGCCACCAGGTCGGCTTCATGTCCCATATGATTTTGTTTGTGCAGGCGGCCGTGGAATTTACAAAATATAAAGTTGTTCTATATTTTCTGTTTAACATACAGTGAGATACTGATTACATTGGGCAAACTTAACACGATAGTTTCCAAACCTTGACAATTCTGTCATTTTAACTATATACAGTCAATGTTACACATTCTTGACCTATAAGATTGACTTTTTGTAATTCATGCAGAAAAGAAATAATAATTCTCGAAAATGAAATCATTATTATGTGTCAAGTACATTCCGAGCATTTTTAGATATCGGTATTTCACAGATTGAGTATCAAAATGAAGCACTATAAAACTCAACAGTGGTCATTGCAAGGACAACGTACGGTGGAATATACCACCCGACACCAGCATAACCAGTATGGGACTAGATAATCCCGTGCGACACACCAGGCGATCAGCCCCGTCTGCGCACGCTAAAATTTATCATTCTGCGGCTCGCGTGCTAAGAATGTACTTGATTTTTCTCTTCATTACGAAACTCAACCTGAAAAATGTTATCTAACATGGATTACTACACTCCTAAAAATTTATTGTAATGCATCATTTACACAACATTATGAGATGATAAACCTCCTTCGGACGAACAGTTGGTATAGTAGTTTGAATCTGATTTCGAAGGCCTGCCATTTCCTCATAAAGCCGAGAAACAGTAATCTATCAACGTTTTAAGTTCGGGAAAGTTATAGTAAATGTAATAAGATATTTTTTTAAACAATGAAAAATTGTGAAGATATTGAAAATAACGATTTTGAAATGCTATATAAAATTTACGATATATTCTCATAAATTTTGGCATTTTGTATCACTCATCAAAATGGCTGATAATTCGTAATATAACCGACACTTGCGGGTAAATTTGGTATGAGTTGGTACACCGATAACCAATGTAAATTATAAACATTCATAGTCTTACTAAATTTTAACGATTCCATTGGTTTTTAGGATTTTAATATCGCAGACATTATAGAGAGTGAGCAGAACGATGCTTACAGGCGTTGCTAACAGGGTTGCTAGGCGCGAAAATCCGATTTAGCTCCGCCCACTTTTTACATTGAGTTCGAGGGTTCACGTACGTGGCTAGTTAGTCATCGGGAAAGGTGGACCCTGACTGCACGTCTTCATATAAATCGATGTTCTGTTTGTAAGGCATTTTTAATTAATCAGCCAAGGTACGTTATTTAATATGATGAAGATGATAATGTATGTTGAATTATGATATTTAATGGCAGTTAACTATTTAATTCCGAGTTATATTTTACTTTGATTTACCTTATATGTGATCCATCAATTGCCTTTACATTTTGGGGCGTGGCACTGAGCTAGTGCCTGGTATTATTTATTGTCGACTAATATGTAACTGGAATTATTTATCATCGATCGTAATGAAAGTTGTACCTTAACGATGTTTAATTTACCTGTTGTATATATCGTAAAACTTTGATAAAGATTGAGAAGTTTTATAAATTTCCATTTTGACCAAATTTATGCGGCAGAACGATCAAGTTATTGTCATGCGGTACTCGCAAAATTTAGGGTACAAGTTGATTTCTTTGAACCTTCTTGAATTGTTCGTATCGAGAGTCAGAATTAAATTCTCGTTTAGGCGTGATTTATTAATTGAATTTGTTAACTTATAAAATAAAACTCGTATATTTCATAATTTATTTAATTTACTTGCATTTTTAGCCAGGCTACAAATGCGGTCCGCCATCCGGGTTCAGAGCTACTTTCTGCACCTGTAGGGGTAACTCATATTTTTATCGCCCAATGACAAGGGTGAGTGTAGCTTACCTAATGCATAATGTGAAGTATTTTTATGTGATTCAATTAAGAACCATTAAATTATATCGATAGTTATTTTATCTTGCATTGTGATCGATTATAGAATTTTAATCGATTTGTATCTCGATTTAGATACTCCTTAAAATCTTTATATATATATATATATATATCTTCAAAGTAATGCTGATTATTTTTACCGACGTCACGTGAGATTCAGGCAGCGGCAATTCATAATCGACTGGCGCCGATTTAGAACCAGGAGGCGCTGATTATTCTTGACTGGCGCCGATTGTTAACCGAGTGGTGTTGATTATTCTTGCCCGGCGCCGATTTAGATTTAGGTGGAATTGATTATTCTTGGTCGGCGCCGGTTATGACTCTGGCAGCGCCGATTTATAACCAGATGGCCCTGATTATTCTTGTCCGGCCCCGATTAAGATTTAGTATCCCATAATAAATTATTGGAAATGGTTTTTTGACTGATTTGAGTAGGTATGGGTGTCAACATTTACTAAAAAAAAAGTTAGGAAGAATACGGGTTGGGGAAAGTGCTTTTTTTCAAGGTCAAAAGGTCAATGACCTTTTTAAATATACTGTATCATGGTATCTCCCAGATAAAATACTACAAGTTGGTGATCATGGTGTCAAAATGCACAGATTCTTACAAGAAGATCAAATAAAATCAAATCAAGTACCTACAATGCTCATTCACCGATGAAATTCAAGGTCAAAGCCTTTCAAAGGTCAGTGACCTTTTTTTACACCATATACCATATACGGTATAGTGGTATCTCTGAGATGAAAAGGCACAGGTTTGGTGTCAAAATGCAGAGGTTCTTACAGGAAGATCAAATAAAATAAAATTAAGTCCCCAGAATGCACATTAACCAAAAACATTCAAGGTCAAAGCCTTTCAAAGGTCATCGACCTTTTTAAAAATATATACCATATACGGTATAATGGTATATCTGAGATGAAATGGCACAGGTTGGTGATCTCGGTGTCAAAATGCACAGATTTTTACACGAAGATCAAATCAAGTACCCACAATGCTTATTCACCAATGAAATTCAAGGCCAAAGCCTTTCAAAGGTCAATGACCCTTTTAAATTATATACCATATACGGTACAATGGTATCTCTGAGATGAAAAGGCGCAGGTTGGTGATCTTGGTGTCAAAAATTCACAGATTCTTACAAGAAGATCAAATAAAATCAAATAAGGTACCTACAATGCTCATTTACCAATGGAATTCAAGGTCAATGACCTTTTTACATTATATACGGTTATAATGGTATCTCTGAGATGAAAAGTCGCAGGTTGGTGATTTGGTGTCAAAAAGCAATTTTTGCAAGAAGATGAAAAGGCACAAAATAATCATAAAGTCTTAACCTTCACCTTTGATATCCAGAGTCAAAGGTCAAAAGTTAATAAATATTTATACATCCATGCATGATTCCCCCCCAAAAAAAGATAGTAATTCATAATTATTATATTCACATTTCATTTGTGAATTATAGAATAAAAGGATAAATAATGGCGGCCATGGAAAATATATTTAAGGGTTAGAAGTCAATCAACTATATCAATAACGTCAGGGAATTTAAGTAAATAGGTCGATAACTTGATAACTTCATTGTATATAGTGATTCTGATGGGAAAAATACTGACCTGATGGAAAATGAATACAAATTTAATAGTTGATTCCTTGATCAATGATGACGTCAAAATACAAGTTCGAGGTGAAATCGATATCAAATAGCACTTTTTAATATATATTGTAGTAATGCATTGCCAAAAGTGTAAAAAAAAAATCATGAATGATATAATCTAAAATGGTGAAGTTGTCTAAAGTAGGAGCATTTACATATGCATTTTATAAATCTAAATCAAGGTACTAATTTTTCTGTAGCAATAGGTCACTAACCTCAATTGCTACAATCAATACTATAAACTATAACTTAATCTGTAAATGGAAAGGATAGGCCTAACCCTAATGGCATGCATCATCTAAGAACATTTTCATATAGCCAGGGGCAATGATGAAGAATTAAAATAAGGCAAATCATTATAGCTGCAGCTTTTGTCATAGTAAATGAAGTTAAGTGTCTCAACTTCAGCAAAGAGTAATTAAACTTTTGAAAACCTGACATTTTCAGGACTTTCATCTGGCCCATTCAATGAAAGCCTTATAACGTTCTGTCAAGGGGTATCAGACCATATTATTGCTGATATGTTGCATAGCTTGATTCTCAAGAACTGGACGTGGTGCTGTAGGAGTTTTGTTAGGTCAATGGATGTGTACTTTTAAGCTATTATCTCCTTTTGAATTTCATTATCATATCATATGCCTAATTTGTGCATGATAACACTCAGTTATTCTGGACCAAATAATGATCCTTGTAACAAACTGACACCTAGTAGAAATAGCATCATTGGTGACGTACAGCAGGGAGCAGATAAGAAGTTTTGTCCTGCAACATTAGCATCTCAAGAGATTCTGGCAGCTCGCAATGAGAGGTAATTAATAATAATATAGGAATTCATCTTTGTTGAAGTTGATATACATGCAGCTCTAATGATGGCCTTCATTTCATGTTCATCGTCATCCCTCTGCTGTTTGGAAATGCTCTCAGATGATGCTAGCTGTGACATGAGAGTTAGACCTATCCTACCCATTTTCAGAAGATTCTTGTACAAATCTTTGCATATTGGTACCAAGATCACTAACCTGCGGTGTTTTATCTCAGAGATACCATTATTATTATCTAATGTCAAAAAGGACATTGACCTTTGTCTTTGAATTTTAAGGGTGAATGTGCATTGTCGATACTTAATTTCATTTTATATTTGATCTTCCTGTAAGAATCTGTGTATTCTGACACCAAGAACACCAACCTGTGCCGTTTTATCTACGAGATACCAGTATATGATATGTATAAAAGGTCATTGACCTTTGGCCTTAAATTTTATGGGTGAATATGCATTCTATGTCCTTAATTTTATTTTATTTGATCTTCTGATCAGAATCTGTGCATTTTTACACCATGATCACCAACCTGTGCATTTTCATCTCAGAGATACCATTATACAGTATGATATATATATATATATATATATATATATATATATATATATATATAAATATAAAAAGGTCATTGACCTTGAATTTTATTGGTGAATGTCCATTCTAGGTACTCACATTCATTCTATTTTATCTTCTTGTAAAATCTGTACATTTTGACACCATGATCACTAGCCTGTTCCTTATCATCTCAGAGATACCATTTATACAGTATGGTATATAATGTAAAAAAGGTCATTGACCTTTGAAAGGCTTTGACCTTGAATTTCATCGGTGAATTTGCATGGTAGGTTACTTAATTCTATTTTATTTGATATTCTGGTAAAAATTTGTGCATTTTGACACAATTATCACTAACCTGCGCCTTTCCATCTCAGAGATATCATTATACGGTATATATGAAAAGGTCATTGACCTTTGACCTTGAAAAAAAAAACACTTTCCCCAACCCGTATTCCTCCTAACTTTTTTTTGGTAAACGTTGACACCCATACCTACTCAAATCAGTTGAAAAACAATTTCCAATAATTTTATTCCAGATTGGCTATTTTGAGGTCTAATTTAGGGATACTAATTTAGGTGGCGCTGTGTAAGAGCAATTACTTTCATTTATTTAGTTATTTTCTCTTTAAAAATATTTATAGCATAGAATGATAAAGAACATTCCAGAACATGTTTGTAAAAGCTTTTGTTATGCAGGCCTCTCGCCTTTCTAAAGGCCAAGGAGTTTTATTTTTGAATAGGGAAAAGCAGACAATAGATTGCTACACAATAGCCAGCCTGCAGTGAAAAGTAGGATTAACTATGCTATTAACATGTTAATTTCACTAAGGTCAAGAGTCTTCCAGAATGTGATTGCTCCAGAAAGAAGGAGAAGGTTCTTTTTAAAGACAAAACTTAGAAGCCTCTAGAATAGTGAAAATTTTGTATATTTATCAGATCAGATCAGAACACAGGAGATTCACGCCAGACTTTATGTCAGAGCAGACTTTATTTCCACCTGGAATATTTATCTTCTGTGGAATGATTTGCCCGCCATCAATGAACTGTTTGCAGTTATTTTGAGAGAGGAATTCTCAGTTCTCATCGAGATCATCAACCTGTTTAATGAACGCTTTTCAACCCATGGATTGCTGAAATTGACTGTTAATCATCATCAACATCGTCTTCACGGACGTTTCAACTCATTACTGTGACATCTTATTCACCGTGCTTCAACATCAGTTTCATCATCGCCATCATTGTGAACTTTAATTAACGGACTCTTCGCCAACCAACTTGGATCTTATTTGGATTATTACTCGGATATATTGCACATCTGTCACTTCCAGAAATGTACATATAAGATCAATATTTATTTATGTTTGTTACTTTATAATTGTTAATAATTTTCTGTAATAAAAGAAAAGGAAATACAAATCAAAAATAAATATTTATTGTTATTTGTTGCAGTATCGTAACAGCTGATTATCCTTGATCGGTGCTGGTTAAGAAATCGGGCAGCGTCGATTTTTCTTTAACGGCGCCGATTTATAACCAGAAGGCGCCGATTATTCTTGTCCGGCGCCGATTTAGATTTAGGTGGCGCTGATTATTCTTGATTGGCGCCAGTTATATGAAGGCAGCGCACCGCCGATTACTTTTTAACCGGCGAAGTTGTTGGGAAAAGGGTAGTTAAAAGAAAAGATAAGGAAGATAATATGATTGTGCTTTGCTGGGGGATAGTCCTTCCTTAACTGTTGCTAATATAATGTCATTATATAATTTTTTAAGCGGCACCTTTTCTTTCCTTTATTTCGATTTTTTTCAAGCGGCGCCTTTTCTTTCTTTTAATTTACTTTTCTTTTTTTTGAGCGGCGCCATGGGGGGCGCGCCCCCTGTGCCCCCCTCTGGATCCGCCACTGCTCATGCAGCTATACCAAACTGAAGAAAGAAAAAAATAATCAGTCAACAAATAAAGAAGTAGAGGCATTTTCTGTGATTTATGAATACATTTCGCATAAATAATTTTCTAGTGAAAATTTCCAAATTCTGTGTAGAAGTTTTGAACCCCCATCTAGAGCTTATCATATAAAGCAAAAAAAAATGAAATCGGACTTGAAACGACGAAGACGCATTTTGAAATTGTGGACGGACGCCAGACGAAGGACGCCACGGCATAAGCTCAGGGGAAAAATAACATTTTGGGGGTAATATTTTACAATTTTAGGGCATTTTTCGTAAAGTCCGCCCTCATATGGTAAAAGTGAAAAAAAACGTTGACATCACATCATCAAATATTCATTCTTATACACCTCAGACAACTTATACATACGCTTTGATGGTCCCAAGAAAATGTGTTGCTGCCGGGTCATATCCTGTACGGAAAGGCCCAGAGGATCCCATTTTTGTCGGCCATCTTGGATTTTTCATGAAAATCAATTATTTTCATATTTTTGCACAAACAATGGAAAAATATTAAATAAATACGTATTTCATATTGATTTAGACAGTAGAAATCGATTGAAAGCGTTTTCTGGACAGTCCGGTATTCTTATATTTTTGAAAAATATAAGAATTTATGCCAAAATTTCAATGTTTTAACCAAAAATTTGCATGTATATTAATATCTTTCTTTTTGTCATTAATATTAACGATTAGTGCAAAATATCAGCATTCAACACGAAAGAGAATATATCAACGAGAACATTGATATGCTCCATGGCAGTATGTCTTAACTTGTTTACATATAGGGAAAATACCTCCAAAAGCATTCCCCGATATTGCGATAAAATGACACCAAGGAGGTTTCAAATGAGATGGAGTAGCAAATAAAATCCCTTTCAACAAGGTTAAAAACCGCCAGTAGAAAGTATGTCAGGCAGGCATGCACTTTGCTCAACATCTCTTGCAATTGTGTAGACAAAATGATTCCCACATGACTCTGCAAATATAGGTCATATATAAAGGGAAATATGCTATTGTGATAATAATTACTTTTTCGCCACATCTGGTCTGGTTATATGTTTAGTACATTCGGAGGCATGCGAAAAAAAACTACGCAACATGTCCTTGAAATATGACTCAAATTTCCTTGACTGGGCATGTGCGGGCACTCATCTGGCATTGGATCTGGCATATACAATAATGAATAGCAATATTCCATCGACCACATTTGAAATTTTCATTTGCTGCAAACGATCGGAAAAGTGTTAAAATTTGGTTTCAGTAAAGGTCAAATTCTTACTTTTCCACTAATTAAAGGTAAATTGATATAATCTCGGAAAATATCTCAGCGTAATAGTGCTTGTCTTTGCCCAATATTGGCCATTTCTGTTGGTTTATTAATATAGGAGATGGAAAATTGATCCATTTATGTCGTAAAATTTCACTCCTCGGACTTCTTCACTGAAACTGGCGGCTTCGAAGGCGGACATTCTTAACTGTCGTTCTTCCTCTTGTGCTTCTTTAGAAATGAACAGCTGCTTAAATAAATTTGTTGCCTGTTGGAACTCCAGTCATAGAAACTTTTTGGTCATAGGAACTTGACCAACATCTTAAAACATAGTCCTGAAAGAGCCTGTCGAAGGTACCCCACCCTTATCCGAAGCTTGACTATTAAAATATCATGCCTTTTGGAGCCCTCATTGTGGCAAAAATGATGCTTCTGTTAGGTTAAAAAAATCAACTTTCCTTTTCTTGAAATCACGAAAGAGTAGGGTTTTTTCTATCAGCTATACATTTAAAGAAGTGAGGGCACAACATTAAACCCTACTCTCTCAGGGGCTGCCCCAAGTCACACAACCCCTTTCTCGTATTTTGCCCATTTTTTTGAAAATTCGTCATTTTGGAGCCACATTGATAAAAAAAGTGTTTCTACTGTGTAGTGAACCCACATTTATTGTTTTAAACCACTTGAAGGTAAAAGAGTAGACTTTCTTCTATGTGTTACATATAAAGAATAACTGGAAAATCGAAGCCATCCTCGTCAGTGGTGGCCGAAGACACCCTCCCCTTTTTCCGTATTTTGCAAAATTTTGGAGCCCCCACTGAGGCTAAAGGGTCTTTTTTGCTAAAAAGCAATCAATTTTCATTGCTTTAAAACAACATGGAAACGAAAGAGTTGCCTTTCCTCTATCAGTTACAAATAAAGGTACAAAGTACAATCAAAGCCTACCCCGTCAGGGGCTCCCGAAATCACCCATCTATCTTATAAAACTGCTTAGAATGTCTAGTGTCCAGGTAGGAATATCAAAATTTTTAGCTTGCGCTTCGCGTTCGCATAATTTATTAAAGGAAGATATCCATCCTATTCATAGTTAAGTGCACAAAATGTATCGTTTTGATTTTTTTATAGAAAATTTCAGCTCGCGCTCGCATCAATTCAGTTACAAACCAATTTGTTCATGGTTACTAAAATTGCTTAGAACATCCAGTTCTTAAGTTGGAATATCAAAAGTTTTAGCTCGCGCTTTGCGCCCATACGACTCTATAGATACCCATGTTGTAAAACTCCAGTTAGGAATATCAAAATGTTTAGCTCTCGCTTCGCGCTCGCATAATTTATTAAGGCAGATATCCATCCTATTCATAGTTAAGTGCATAAAAATGCATCGTTTTAGGTCTATTTTCAGTTCGCGCTTTGCGCTCGCAACTATTATTTTTATATAATTTTAGTGTAAATTGTTAGGCACGTACAATTGAAAGTGAAGACTTTTTGGGGATGGGGCTTGTCAATTTTTTGTAAACGGAATGTCCCTCTTGAAATCCTGGATCTGCCCCTAGGTTGGATATAGATGAGTACTGTTCGTCGGACGTCAGTAATCGGTACTGATATCTGTACGGTAAAGACCTAGCTATACCCCTGCTTACACATTCCTCTGATTATTACCGTCCCCCTTTCTATCCTATGTACCTGATCCCTTCGTCCGCCTATCTATCTTTTTCAATTTCCTCAACCTTCTGACATTCCTGCCAGTGAGTGATTTTCCCCCATATCTAGTGATATATCGTGTTACTGTCTCATATATTTTCACGTTCATATTTATTTTTTCAATGAGTAAATGGATGCACTCATTTTTTTAGCTGTGTATATGGAAATAAAGAAATGCAAATCTTTTGATGAATACAACTGATTTCAATGTCAAATACCTCTTTTTATAACGTCTCCAAATTAGCAGAATTAGGAACATAATGTTAACAATCGCTAGAGGGTATTCATTTGTCTCGCAATCTACTATGGTCAATAAGGAAATTCGTGATCACTCTCGCAAAAAGTGTTCACTAGCTTACAAGTTCACGAGCTTTCGAGTGCCGCTGCAACTCTTTATCAAGTGACAAGGATTGTCCGATATCGTACTCTATTTATACTAATCTCCAAGACCGTACGCACAAGCGCGAGAACAATAGGTGGGCACTGATCCGTTGTGCGATTGGTCAGGAGTTATGCAAATTATATGCAAATACGGCGTATAATGTTAACACCTTCAAAAAGGAATAAAAGAAGTATTTCAATATAAACGTTGCAATTACCACTTGATTAGAAATATATCGATCACGATCCAATACATTTCATTTCTGCAATAATATACAAAAAAATAATAATTTCGACACTAAAGTGCAATCCCCGATAGCAAATATCAGTAGTTAGAAAGATCCCAACTGTTTTCTTGGGCATCCCCTGGGTAACCTTTCCCACCTTCAGTGCCACTTCCAGTGCCACACCTTTTCCACCTTCAGTGCCACATCCAAACGTGTATGGGGGGGGGGTTGTAAAATGCAGGGCAACGAGGACTATGAGCCTCGTAGTACGAGGTGCCCAAATATCCTCGTGTATTGATGACCGAATGTACAATTTCTGCAGGTTTCATATAATGTAAAAAGGCTAAGTAATAATTCAAAAGTTTATTGATATAAAATCCTGACATATAAGGATCATCATCAAAAACAAAGAAACATGAGAAAAACAATATTACAACATAAACATAACATAGTGACAAAGAGGTATTAAAAAAAAGAAAAACAAAAACAAAAAAATACAAAGAAAAAAAAGAAGAAAAAACCCCAATCTTGGATGCAATGTTAGATGCGAGATACATGAATGCATACGATATACATACATAATACATACAGACAATATACATACATAATATACCAGTAATATTAATACACCCATATACAAATACATACTAAGTATAATATCATATTTTACTTTCAAAACATCCCAAGTCTCTCCACGTACATATAACTTATTCCTATAACACATAATTTGCTAATATCCATGTCATTGCTACCTAATATTAATTGGAATTTATTTTTGTTAGTTATTTTCATAAAATCCGGCAGTACTATCTTTAACTTGTTAAATGATTTACTTCGAGGTTCTTTGAGGCCATTGTACAAATGACGAGCAAACAGTGCATATTCTATCGTTTACAGCAATCCTATTCTATCTACCTTGTTCTATCATAAATTTACTATTGCTTATTCTTAACTTTGCAAAATTAGTGATGTGTGTCTTTTCAATATCTAATAGTAGGTAACTTTTAATTTTATAAAAATAAATTCAGTGTTTTATTATACAATTAATGCACATTTATGAGTGTGTTATGACGATGCAGCACACTCGAGGGTATTTACAATTATGCGAAAGCAAGAGGCGCTTGCGCCGAGTGCTTTTGCATAATAATGCCCGAGAGTTGCTCGCATCGTCACTAACATCGCGAATCTTAAAATGTGCATTAATTGTTTTATAAAACGGGTCGGCAAAATGATTTTTTTAATTTGAAATCTTGTTCAAATCCCTCCAACTTGTGTACGATCGCACAGACAAAGAGATCACAAGACTGTCAATTATGACATCACAGGGGTATCTACTATGCGCGCCTAAGTAAGCGCGTCAAAATCCTAGCCAGCCTCTTTTACTGAACGCGTATCAGTTTTTACATACTATTGGAACTAATGCTGCACAAAAAATGCACAGTGCTGCACGAAAAATGCACGACTGGGAGGTTGCGCACAATTAAAGCATGAGGCCCTTGTACAAATGACGAGCAAACAGGGCATATTCTATCGTTTACAGCAATCCTATTCTATCTACCTTGTTCTATCATAAATTTACTATTGCTTATTCTTAACTTTGCAAAATTAGTGATGTGTGTCTTTTCAATATCTAATAGTAGGTAACTTTTAATTTTATAAAAATTTATTGCTTATTCTTAACTTTGCAAAATTAGTGATGTGTGTCTTTTCAATATCTAATAGTAGGTAACTTTTAATTTGACTTGAATACGCACTCACCATTGGCTACATCCTTGAACCCGTTTTATAAAAGTTATTAGCTTATTGGTCATGGGAATTGTTGAGTGTTATCGTTGAGACTGTTTTTCCATGATATTATATAACGATCATGGAGTTTGTTCACAATTACTTTCAGAAGGTTCCCTGTTTGTGAAGGAAACCGATTTGTTGTAATATTATTCGTATGTATTTTTGGAACCCGTTATTAAAATGAAGCGACACATCATATGCTCTTTTTACAAGACTGTTATCTTTTATTGATGCCAGTATCCAATGCTATGTTTTAAAGCTGATAATGTACATAACGGATATCGCCCAAACTCGGCCAAAAAAACTCGGCTATGAACGCCAAGAACCGTTTTCAAGTATTGGTTATGTATCTTTTTCAGGAAGAAATGATTTATAAAGTTTTTCTATTTCTTTATCTTCACGTAAGAGCGTTGGTAAACTCCAAATTTCAGTACAATATAATAGGATTGGTTTTACACATGAGTCAAATGATTTGAAATGTGGAAGTGCTGCAACCTCTATTGTCTGGTAAGGTGTTTCTGATACAAAAAGTGGCTTTCTTTGCTTTCCACATTAACTGTTTGATAGCTGCCGTGAAGGAACCCGAGGGTTTAAATATGAGTCCTAAATATTTGTATTCATCTGTTATTTTGACGGGGGCAGTATCTATAAGGAATTATTTTTTTCTTATTACCCGTCCGGCTTTATTAAATATCATTTGTGTTTTTTTCATGGTAATCTTAAGATCTAATCTATTACAGTAATCATTTAATTTATTTAAACATGTTTGGAGCCCAGGTGCGGTCTCGGAAAGTATTACAAGATCATCTGCATATAACAAACAAGATATTTTGTTTTGATCCAAACTCACAGGCCTGCACTCGTCATCAAATATATCGGCTAAGTCATTGATGTAGAGCGAAAAAAATATTAGGCTAAGTATGCATCCCACAGATGTATTAAAATAAGGCGTCCGTCCTTTTTGTAATTTAATAGAAAATTCAACCTTTGCATACATATCTTGTAAAATATTTAAATAATCACCACATGCGACATATTTTTTTAATTTATGAAATAGGGCCTTCCTGTTTATCGAGTCGAACGCTTTTTAAAATCAACGAAGCATGCATGTACATATGTATTTTTTTTGAAAGCCTGATTTATTATGGTTTTGAGGGTAAGTATATGGTCAGTGGTTCGGTTCCCCTTTCTAAATCCTATCTGCTCTTTACATATTATATTGTTGTCTACTGTGTAATCAATCAGTCTATTGTAAAGAATCCTAGCGAAGAGCTTACCAAGTCAACTAGTTACAGAGATACTTCTATAGTTATCAGGGTTATCAACTGACCCTGATTTAAATATTGGCTTAATCAAATTCCTCCAACTCTCTGGGGTAAATTCCCGTTTTCAAAATTGCTTTAAAAAGGTTTGTTATTACGTCAGCATTAAAATTACAGGAGATGGTAAGCATTTCATTAAGGATATTATCGGGCCCACAGGATTTGTTTCTTTTCAGTGATTTTATGGCAATTCAATACTTCGTATTTTTTTACATTGAAATTCAATATATTACCTAAACGTAGGATCTGACTGGATGTTTTCAGGTTGTTCAGTATACTGGTTTTCATAATTCGTGTTCATTAATTGTTTTATGTAGTCATACCATTCACCCGGGGATATATTTGTACTGGTTTTCCTTTCTTGTTTGTATTTAAGGGTATCCACTAGGTCCAGAAACTAGATGTATCTTTGCTCTCTAAGTTATTTATTTTCTCTAAGACATTCCTTCTGTTGTTTCTATACTTTTTACGTGTCATCTTTATAAAAGCTTTCCTTTCATGTAGGATTCTTTGTCTGTGTCCCAGGGTTTGAGTTTCAGTTTTCTACAGTAACTCTCTTGATAAATTTTATTTTATTTTTGCATTCAGTAGAAAACTGAAACTCAAACCCTGGTTTATTTTTCTTTATATTGCGCATCTTTTTGCTCATATTTCTTGAAATACCACCAGCTGCTTTTTGAAGCATTTTTGTAAAACGGTTCACGCTTTGATTAATTTTGTATTCAATTTCGTCCTTTTGATAATTGCACATGTCCATTTCGGGTATATCCCTAATAAGGAGGTTTATTTCTTAAATTTTGATCTGCTGAGATTATTCTTAAATCGTTCATCTTGCATTTTAGACCATTTTATTAATGTTAACTAAACCATTTCAATATCGCATTTTTCTGGGAAAAATGTCTGTAGTGTGGCTATAATTTAGCAGTGATCGGATAATAAAGGTTGGAAATCTGTGACCTCAAAAGTAAAAAAGGATTGCAAGAGAGACTCGCTACTTATTAGGTAATCAACGATAGACGATCCTTGTGTATTAAAGGTTATCTTCCCCATAGTGTCTCCAAGCGTTCTCCCATTGAGTATTCGAAGTTGTGCACTGACGCACAGATCTATAATTTGTCTCCCGTAACTGTTTGTCGTTTGTTCAATAAGGGTATTTCGCCTTGGGAGTATTTTATCAGGAATATAAGTATTTTGCAAAATATAATCTCTGGATTCGTTAGAATCAGATGGTATGTAATCAAGTTCATTCTTATTTATGTGAGCGTTTAAATCCCCCATTATCGTTATATCTCCTTGTTTGGTCCATTTTCCAAGTTGTCAAATATTTCTTTGTCTATCCCAGTTCTCGCTGTAAAAGTAGAGTTTGCGGGAGGGATGTATATAAAACATAAAAATATATTTTAGTCCAAAGAAACGTTTATCCAGCCGTAACCAGATGTATTCACTGCATGTCATATCCACAATAATTTACCCCTCTGGTAATCGAATGCTTGATAAACATTCCAAATCCCCTCACGCTCTGCGATTGTCCGAGGTACGAAAATTCCCAATATATCTATAGCCATCGAGTGATAATGGTTCGTTTCTTTGGGCGTGTGTTTCACACAAAAATATAATATCCGCCGTAAGCCTACTCCGAAAATCAATCTCATCAAGTTTAGTGAAACGTTGTCCGTCTAATCCGTTGAACAGACCGTTGACATTCCATGACATTCCATGAGCAATAGTGAGCTGTTTGGACATTTTTGTAGCCATCTTGATTAAGACAAAAGGTACCAGAATTGAATATGTATTACGTTTATATTATAAAAGTTTGTTATGTAAAACATAATATGAACTAAAGTAAAACGAATAATATAAGTTCGTATTCCATAAAACATCGTCAATACTAAATATATGCGTAATATACCCCTTCCAACAAAAAGAGGCATGCAGTCAGAGCCAGAAATTAAATAGGGGTTTTCTTTTTAACATCGTGTACAATCATAAAATACCCCATCAAAATAATGATATAGAACAATGATATTAAAAAAAAATAAAAAAGAAGAAAATTACATGAGTCTAGATAAGCCATCAGATATCTTCAATAGTGTAATGGTTCAATAAATACGTCCATGTCTACTACCCCTTGCTCATTTTTTTCGCTTGCCCCCCCTGACAAAATATGCCAGGTACGCCACTGTATAAGAATGACTATCTTCTATTTCTTTTTCTAAAACTTGTCGATATTTATTTCTGAAAAAAGGGACAATTTAGTTATTTATTTATTCATATTTATTTATCTAATAAGCCTAATGAGTGTGTGAAATTTGTTGACAGTGTGTGAGGCCTGAAAACTGGAAATTTTAAGTATTTTTGTAATCATGAATAGGATTCAATGGTTGATATATTTTTAGCAAATAATTTTTAAATGGGGGGAATTCAGTAGTTTGTTATAGAATTACTATATAGGTATACATAACTCACCAATCAAAATGCGAGAGCACAGCGCTAGCTCGTAGGCCTTCAATCGAGACACCTGAAAAGGGATATCTAGATAATATTATAATATTGTGTGGGCGCGTCGTGGTCTAGTAGTTCTGACTCTCGCCTTTCAAACAGAGGGTCGTGGGTTCGAATCCTAGCCATGGCGTGTTTTCCTTCAGCAAGAAATTCATCCACACTGTGCTGCACTCGACCCAGGTGAGGTAAATGGGTACCCGGCAGGATTAATTTCTAGAATGCACCAAGCGCCTTTAGGCAGCTGGAGCTACAGCCGGGGTAATATATAGGTGCGCCACTGAATAGGCAAGTAGATAGATCGGCGCCTCATAAATGCTATATATTATTAATATTATAAGAAATACAAAAAGACAATAGGTAGGCCTACTTGGCAAATAATGCGAGGGCAAATGTTGGTTCACACCATAAAACGAACATTTTCCAGAGCACTTTAAAAAATTAATTGGTAAATAAAAAAAAAAGAAAGATCGATGTCCGAGCTGAATTATGTTTCGTATACTGACTTCAAAACTTGATATTTCAAACTACATATCAGCATATTGAGCAAGATATGTATCTCATCGAACAGGCAATGCGAGCGCGATGCGCGAGCGAAATTTTAATATAGTGACATTAAATATTTTCACAAAATATTTTTCCGAGTCTTCTACTGACCTTATTTATTCACTCATCTTCCTCCTATTATGTTTCGTCCTCTTTTTGTCTCCTTTCTTTCCCCTTCCTTTTTCTTTCTTTCCCCGTTTTTACCAATTTATTTGCTCTGTCAATAGGGGGGAGGGGGCTCTCGGGCCCCTGGATCCGCCTATGTTAGTAGTTGTTATTTTTTATGATGAACACGATGCATATCTATTAAGAAATGAATACGAGCGCGAAGTGCTAGCGGAAAACTTTTATAATGATGAAATGAAAAGGACATTTTTAGTTGTCGGGTTAGAATATCAAATCTTTTCAGCTTGTGCTTCTTGGTCGCCTAAAAAAACTGTAAGGTCGGGATGCGTATATAACTAAACAATTTATTGATCCGAGCTCAATTTTTTTTTATATACTGACTTAAGAAGGAATCTTTTAAGGTATAATTTCTATTCTAAGTGCTTGCCCTTTTTCTCTTTTTCTGGTTCTTAGACTTTATTGCGCCACCATGGGGGGGGGGGGCAAAATCTTTGCCCCTGGATCGACCTATGTATGTTGACTTGAAAAAAACTAACACTTATGTACGTGGGATCGATGCAGAGGATCGCAATATTTGATATGAACCCCCCTTTTTTTTATACATATCTCGCTAAACAGACTTAAAACTCGAGCACACTGTTTTTGTCTATTATCTTAAAAACGGGATATTTTAATTTAGCCGCATTAATTCAAGCTTTTTGGGCATGACATATTTCACTATAAACAGGCAATACGAGCAATGTTGCGCCCCGGTCGAAAATGAATTTGCATGAAGCCCCCTAAGTTCAATTTGGCGCCCTCGGTTGAACACAAACTTGGCGCCCCCATGTAAAATATAACTTTGCCCCCCTCTACTTGTCGCATCACGGTCAACATTCAAACTAGCGCTACCCAAGTTCGAACATCAATTTGGTGCCCCGCTAGATCGAACATCAATTTGGCGCCCCATAGTTTCTTTCTCTTTTCCTCATTCCCCTTCCTTTCTCTTTTCTTCTCTTTTTCTTTTCCCCCTTTTCCTTTCTCCTTTCTTTTCTTCTCTTCCTTTTCCGTCCTCTGTTTTTTTCTCTTCTTTCCCCCTTTTCTTCTCCCTTTTTCTTTGTCTTTCCTTTCCCCTTTTGTTTCTTCTCTTCCTTTCTCCCTCTTCCTCTCTCCCTTATTCTCTTCTGTTCCCCATCTTCCTCTCCGCGGACTATCGGACCCGTGGACTATCGGACCTGCGGTCTAACGGACCCGCGGACTATAGGGACAGTGGCGTAACTACGGGGGGGGGGGCATGGGGGCACGTGCCCCCCCAATCTGCTGACCAAAACAGACAAGAAAAAACGAGGAAAAGGAGAAAAAGAGGGAGAAAGGAAGAGAAACGTGGAAAAGAAGAAATTATTATGCATTATAATGGTATATTATATTATAATTATGTTATGTTATACTACATAGGAAACATTTTTTCTGAACTTAATGAAACATAATCTGCTCAGGGCCTATGTCTTCATTGTTCCTGATGCTCGCATTGTCTGTTTAACGAGATATATAAACCTGTTGTCAGTGTAGTAAAATAACGAGAAATCGTCATTACGGTGTAGCGTTAATTTCGGTGAAAGTTACGTAATCTTCGCACACCGAATTCGCATAGCGGCAGCATGGTCGAGTGATTTTTGTAGCCTGTTATAAGTCGTTTCGCGCGTATTTGACACACAAGCTTGCACCGTGCAATGATGCACACAGCACCCACGCTCTTGACCGAAGAGACGACCCAACATGCCCAATGAACTTACACACAAACTAATGCCTATACCTCGGCTATCTTTCCTTGTATGCACACGTTCATGCACACACCAAACCCCATCTCCCTGGTATACACATGATACATGTAATGATAAGCATGAAAAGAGAGAATTGAGATGAATGAGGGAAATTGTTCTCTGACCATCGACGTGATCATTGTGAATGTAGGCCTACAAACACGCATGCTAACTGACCACGGGACCATACAGCCAGTACCAAATTATTCACCGTTTCCCCCTTTTCTGCACTTAACAGTCATAAGCCAAAGGAAAAATAAGGGATATTAATGATTCTTGCGATATTGGACAAGTCATGTAAGTTTTATAATTTCATCATGTTCATCTGTTTTGTAATTGACGATCCTGATCCTTCACTGTGTCGGTGAACTGCATCAAGGATTCATCATTTTTAAATAGTTTTTACTGGTTTTTATTGTACATGTCAATCTTATGTTCCCCGTTGCTATCACCTATGAATATTAATACTATAACGAACCTTCAAGTACGACGTTGTGTGCATATTGATCAGTACACTACGTGTAGAATGAAAGTTTACATATCGGATACAAAAGTTTACGTGAATGACGGCTGTCATAAACGCCTATCAGTCGTTTTATTCAGCTCGGCAAAACTGATGTACAGGTTCTTTTGGTAATTTATAACAAAATGCCACGGTAAAAAAAAATCGGCGCGGATAGATCGAATGCTAATAAAGTTGAAAAACAAAGTATCGTACTTTGCAGAAATCCTTTTGTTTTGGGACAAATCGCCGGGAAGGGAAAGAAGGGGGAAGAGCTCGTGGAATCGTTCGCTCTCGCTCGTTTCTCATAGGTTTGCGTGCAAATCTCCGTGAACCGCTGGCAATGTACAGCGCTCTCGCTGTTATCGATTCACTGTGGTGACCTCATTTTATTACATGTTTGCGTAATGACGATTTCGCGTGATTTTACTACACTGGTTGTACGAAAACCTCCCGTTTTTAAGTCAATATACACCAAATATATTATTGTTTTATGTAGTGACATATGCTTCTTTTTCATGACTACTTAAAGTGATTGCCCCATGTTCCCCATCTTCCTCTCCGCGGACTATCGGACCCGCGGACTAAGGTCTTGATATAAAACATTTTTTGTCCGTTATTACATCAGTGGATTGGTGATATATGTCTGCTCTCCATGAATTCCTAAAATCAGTCCTTAAAATGTCCCCTTTTCTGATCTGGGGAGCGTTTCATCAACATTTTCATCCGACAAGTTGTCAGATCTGACATCTTTCTCTGTTGTTGATTGGCTGAGAGGTACTGTTACTATGGTAACTGTCGGATAAAACGTCCGACAAGTTCTTTCATGTAACGCCCCCCTGATTATCAAAAATTTTCAGCTCGTGCTTCGCGCTCGCATAATTCGGTTAGTGAAATACGTATGGTCTTAGTGAATTCCTACAAACAAGCCATAGAATGCCCTGCTTCAGGTCTGAAATATCTAAATTTTCAGCTCGCGCTCGCAATATTTTATTAGTGAGATGCGTATGATAATCATGATTAGGCCTACAATGACTACAAAAAGTGCTTCATGTGTTCAGATGTAATTATAGCAGAATCAGCAAGCGCTTGGCACTCGCATTACACGACTATGGTGAGATATGTATACTCTTAATGGATTCTTAAAGGACAAGTCCACCCCGACAAAAACTTGATTTGAATAAAAAGGAAAAATTCAACAAGCATAACACTGAAAATTTTATCAAAATCGGATGTAAAATAAGAAAGTTATGACATTTTAAAGTTTCGCTTTATTTCACAAAACCGTTTTATGCACATCTTGGTTGGTATGCAAATGAGGGAACTGATGAATCACTCACTATTTCTTTTGTATTTTATTATATGAAATATGAAATATTTTTATTTTTTCGTCATTGTCATGTGAAATGAAGTTTCATTCCTCCCTGAACACGTGGAATTTCATGATTTTAACATTTTGCGCTTCAGGCCCTTGCCTGACCTCCAATCATCAAATTCGTAAAAATTGAAATATTGTATAATTCAAACAATTAAAAAAACAAAAGAAATAGTGAGTGACATCATCGACTCTCTTATTGGGATGTAACTGTCTCGTTCATATAACTATTTTGTTAAAAATAAGCGAAACTTTGAAATGTCATAATTTTCTTATTTTACGTCCGATTTTGATGAAATTTTCAGCATTGTCTTTGTCTGATTTTTCTCTATTGATTCAAATCAACATTTTTCTGAGGTGCACTTGACCTTTAAAAAAAAAATCCTGTTTGGGGTCAATATATACAAAAATTTCAGCTCGTGCTTCGCGCTCGCATCATTTGGTTAGTGGAATACGTATGGTTTCATGAATTCCCACAAACCAAGCCTTAAAATGCCGATCTTCAGGTCTGAATTTCCTAAATTTTCAGCTCGCGCTTTGCGCTCGCATTATTTGATTAGTGAGATGCGTATGTTATTCATGATTACAATGACTACGAGTCCTTCATATGTGTTTTTAAATGTAATTCTAACAAAATCAGCAAGCGCTTGGCACTCGCATTAGATGACTATGGTTAAGGGATTCCTAAAAGTCCTTAAGATCTCCCTGTTTGGGGTCAATATATACAAAAATTTCTGTTCGCGCTCGCATTGTTCAGCGAGACAGGTACGTAGGCCTATCATGATTATAAATATTCGATTATAATGTTCCTTTTTATTTGATTGCTGAGATGTGTATGTTATTCATGATTACAAGTGCTTCCTTAAATGTCTCTATTAGGTCAGTATACGTGACAACTGAGCGCGCTTTGCGCTTTGCTCGCTCACTAATACATACCCCTTTCATAAACCCAATTATGCGGCTAATAGCAGCATAATTTGGTCGTAAAATCGGAGGACCTGAGTTATCCGCATTAATTTGATGCTGCTATTTTCCGCATAATAGCAGCATCGGGCCCAGATTTTGATTTTATGAATGCATTTCCAAATAGTGCGGATAATTGCCATGGTGCGGTCACAAGGTCACCCTTTTCCAACACCACCGCATCGGATGGGGCGTGTCCAGTTGTCATGACGATTATCCGCCTTTTTCAGGACGGGCGCTCGTAAAAAATAGTGCGGATTATTTTTTGGAGTTTGTGAACGCAATTTTTATTGAATTATCCGCATTACTCTTAGGCGGCTAATTGGAGGATGGGTTTATGAAAAGGGTATAAGTGACTCAAAATTTTTGCTGGTGCCCCCCAATGCCGTGACCCACGGTACGCCACTGTATCGGGATGTCCCCATACAAGCACGTTTCTAACTGGATATTGATTAAAAAATATGCGTGTCTTACAAAGATGAAATGAAGATAAAATTGTTCTCAGATTACCAATTCGGAGAGATTTTAAGGGTATTTTATCTCACTGATTTTAGCGGAGATAAAATATTTCATTTTATCTGAGAAAAAATGGATCTCAGAATTACCACCCCTGGTAAGCGGAGGATAATCTGAACACGGTGGTTTCCATGTGTGCCTGAGTGAGATGCACGCAGACACGTACTGTGTTCAGATTATCCCCTGCTTACCTGGACATCCCAGGGGATTTGTGAGTTGTGTGTGATTGTTCCATTCATTCAAAAATTTAAGGCAAATTTCTTGTAGCTTCTTTGTTCTTGAGCTAATCACTAAAACATGGCCTTGTAGGACATGTGGTAAAACTGGGAAGTTTGTTTTTAACCCCATCTCATGTTCATTGATCTTTAGTTTGCCGTTAACTTTGGATTCTGAAACCAATTGATGGGAGTTCTATAGCCTCTATGTGATTGAACCAATCTCTTAATTACTGACATGTGCTTAGAATAGATTATTGAAGCTAGCATGTATAAATATATTATTCACTTTGACTAAGTGGAATTTGTGCATTGACCTTGTAAAATTTGATGAGTTTCTTTTGGAACCAAGTTTATATCAACACTTAAGAATATTGCACATGAACTGCCAATTGAACTTCCCTGTTCAGTTGCAAAAGCTCCCAAACAATGCTTGTAGTAGTGCTCATGAGGATGATAGTAATCAAGACTGACTGGTGGTGATAATGATCACTGTGGTGAGATAATGATGAATATCATGACTGATTCTGATGGTGGGTATAACACTAAGACAAAAAATAGAACCTAACAAACATCAAATCAGTAGAATGTTAATCACTTTTTAATGATAATGACACCAACATAATTAATGTTTTCTCCAAATTATAGACTTCAGATATACAAAAATATTCAAACATCAAAATTTAATCACATAAAGTACTCAACTCTGTAAAGGCAATTATGCTATTCTATTCAATACAGCTGATACTCTATTGAAAACAAAGAACACAGAAACAAGTTACACAGCACTATACAAAGTACATCAACTTTTCAAAAAGAATTAAGATGTGATGTTCCACATTTTTTTTGAGTTTTTGTACACATCGATATGCACTTAATGATAATGAAAATATTCCGCTATTATAAATTAGGATGCATCTCTCAGCACTTAATATACAGTATTCTATACACAATACAGTATCATATACACAATTTTTATCACCCATCATCAGTGGTGCTAATAAGTTACATGGGATGTACCAAAGATGCACAAATGTAACTTATTCATGATTTGCCATAAAAAAATTAATTGTATATTCTATACAGCACAGGGCTTTGATCAGACAAAGAAGTGAGCCATTGTGTGTATTATTATTGGTTTCACATTCAAACCTTTGTCTGAACATTCCAGTGCATCTATTTTCTCTTAGTACTCCTCTAAAAATCACCTGGATATTGTTTTGCCACCCATAGTGTGGTACGGTATGTCGCTGACACAGCTCCCGTAGGACTAGCGTGCCAAAATTGATTTTTTGTTTGTTTTGGCTTCAATAGGGTCCCCTTAGACCAAAAACGATGGGGTTCAAATTTTCAGACCCCTCCTTCCCTTTGTGGGGGGTCCTTTTTGGTGCAATATTGGCTGGCCTGTACAAAGCCCAATAGGATAATCCATTGTTTTCAACCTTATTTCTCACTTTTCTTCGCCAATTATATTTTTAAGTTGTCTGAGGTGTATGAGAATGAATATTTGATGATGTTGTGATGTCAATGTTTTTTAACTTTTACCATATGGGGGCGGACTTTATGAAAAATGCCCCAAAATTGTAAAATAATGCCCCCAAAATATTATTTTTCCATTTTTTGGCACTAAAATTAGGACAAAAGGATTGCAAAATGAAACGAATATATCTTGTTATACAATCCAACAACAGAGGAATATATCACATGTAATGTTTATCATTATTTTTGGTCAATTGATGTAAAAATCATCCCCATTTCAGTATTTTATGCAGTGAAAATCTTACTACAACACTAGAGGGCACCATAACTTATGATAAGCACTTCCCTAAAAAAAATCAAATTCTAGGCACTGTAATTTTATCAATAAATTCAAAAGCTGACACATTTCAAGAACAATTATTTCCAATGCCGATTCATAGTATGGGCATCTAATTTGTTTTGATTCTACCCCCCCCCCGGGGGGGGGGGGCAAAATGGCTGCCTTAGGCTAAAAATAAAAAAATCCTGGAATCTTTTTTTTTTGTTACTTAAGTGACCTTAATTTGGGTTCTATTCAAAGATTTTTAAGGGTGAAGAAGTATATCTGGAAAAGTTACAAGGACCCAGGAATCCAAGATGGCTTCCAAAAATGGAGTTTAAAATGGCTGTTGATACTTTAAATGGACATAGCACATTTTATATACCTGAGATAGATGGAATCCCACCGCAGCACTAGCGTCCTTTGGCAAGGCGTTTATCTACATTTGCCACTCTCGACCCAGGTGTAGTAAATGGGTACCCGGTAGGAAGAAATTCCTTGAATGCTCGATGCGCCCGATCAGGGTAGCCGTGCTAAAGCCGGGCTAATAGTATGCAGCGCTTAGAAACATTTGTATAAAGCGCTATAAAAGTGTTGCATATTGTTATTATTATTATTAATCGGTGTCTAGACCATGGTTTCAACGATCAAAATTGGGACAAGAATACCGTTTCCTCTTTTATTTAGTTAACTATTGGAGGCCATCTTGGACTCAACATACCGGGACAGTCGGTGGTCCGGTATGTTAAAAACTCCAAGATGGCTTCCAAAAATGGAGTTTGAAATTGCTGTTGCTGCTTGAAAAACCGATATTGATTGATTGATTTTATTTGTCAGGTAACTATGAACAAGTACATGAAAGCTGAGATGGCTTATTTCCAATGGGGTCCTTAAATGGTGATATAGTTTGTTCAATATCCGGGAATATGAATGTGTGTGACTATTATGGAAAAGTGAGTCTAATAATACATTAGAATAAGTTACAAGGAGAGTCGTTGGTCGAGTATGTTAAACAATAGAGTATAAAGTAGCCACTGTTAAGTGGACATGTAATATCCATCAAGAATATGGTTTGATGTCTAAAGTCAGAAAATTAGTTACAACCGTTCGAGTGTTATGGCCCAGTGGATTGGTCTTTTGACTTTGAAAGGGTCGTGGGTTCGAATCCCAGCCATGGCATAGTTTCATTCTGCAAGAAATTTATCAACATTTTGCTGAAATCAACCCAGGTGAGGTAAATGGGTACCCCGTAGGAAGAAATTCTTTGAATGCTAGAGCGCCTAGGCAGGGGTAATAATAATGGCAAGGCCCGCTGGGAGAACAGTTTTTAGAACTGAAGTGGCTTCCCTAGGTAAATATACCTATATTATTAATATTATCATATCATAACAAGGACAGTCATTGGTCTATGTCGGAAAATCCAAGATGGCGTGAAGAAATCTGAGTCTAAAGTGAATGCTGTTACTTAAAAATGGACATAGTTCAATTAAAATTCACCAAGGACATATAATTTTGGTGTCCACTCAATGGTTTCATGATTATAATGATACTTTCGACTAGTTACAAAGATATGCACTTGTCCATTTTGCCTTAAAATCCAAGAAAGTTTTAAAATGGCATCTAAAATGATTCCTAAAACTCATTAATAATGGTCAGAGTTTATACAATATTAATATGTGAGGAATAATTTAGATGTCTACATGGTGGTATAAAGGGTCAGATAATACATTCAACAAATAACAAGGATATTTAGTTTTCCATTTTGTCTAAAATCCATGGTAGATTAAAAAAATTCATCAAATGGGTGCTATTACAAACTCATGAATCAATATGATAACTTATCCCATACATTTAAGTGTAGGCACCAAAATATTTCTCACAGGTTGGTATTGTTTCAATAATGTCTCCACTTTAAGTAACAATAGTCATTTTGGAACCCATTTTTTAAAGCCAACTTGGATTTTAAGGCAAAATGGATAACTGCATAGTCATTGTAGCCAGTCCTTAATAAGTATTTTTAATTTCAACTCTTGAAATACTAATGTAGACACCAAAATAATATCTCCAGGTGTATGTTTAATGTTCTATATCCACTTTTAAGTAATAGCAGTCATTTAAGCAATCTTGGATTTTTGATAAACTTGACATCCGACTGTTCTTTCAACTTGAAACAATACTTGATCCTTTAAACTCTAGTGTAGACACCAAAATCAAATCTACAATGTGCATTTCTAATGAACTACGTCTACTTTTAAGAACCACAGTCAATTTAAATCCACAATGTGCATTTCTAATGAACTATGTCTACTTTTAAGAACCACAGTCAATTTAGACCCTACATTTTGGAGGCCATATCGCATTTTTTGACATACCAGACCACTGACAGCCCTTATATTCTTATCCAAATGTCTTATTTGACCCTTGAAACCGTTGGTTTAGACACCGAAATGATATCTCCCAGGCCGATATGAAATGAACTATGTCCGCTTTAAGTATCAGCAGCCATTTTAAGATCATTTTTTTGAATTCATCTTTGATTTTTGGACATACCAGACCACTGACTGTCCTTGTAAATGATCCTTATATATTACTTGACCAAACCAGTGGTTTAAAATTAAACATCAAAATCATATTTCCATGGACGATATGAAATCAGCTATGTCTGCTTCAAGTTTAGCAGCCATTTCAGAATAAATTTTTTGAAGCCATCATGGATTTTGGATCCACCAGACCACTCACTGTCCTTGTAACTTTTTCCAATGAAACTTGATTGCCCCTATTTATGTCCACATTTCATAAACTACATTATATCCATAAACTTTCAAAGTTAGGAAAAGGAAATGCAACAATTACCTAAAACATGGCCAAAGTTTATCAACCTTAAATGACCTTGGTTATGTGACCTGAAACTTGCACCGGATGTTCAGTGATACTTGATTACATTTATGTCCAAGTTTTATGAACTAGATCCACAAACTGTCTAAGTTAAGATGGTAATTAACAAAATACCCCCAATATGACCAAAGTTCATTGACCTTTGACCTTGGTCATATGACCTGAAACTCGCAAAGAATGTTCAGAAAATACTTGATTACTCCTACGTCCAAATTTTATGAACTACATCCATAAACATTAAAAGTTATAATGGAAATTCAACATATACCCCCAACATGCCCAAAGATAACATTTCAAAAACTTAACATTAGATTAAGATTTCGATATTGATTCCCCTCAACATGGTATAAGTTCATTGACCCTAAATGACCTTTGACCTTGGGCATGTGACCTGAAACCATGGCAGAATGTTCAGTAATACCTGACTACCCTTAAGTCCAAGATTCATGAACTAGGTCCGTATACTTTCTAAGTTATGATGCCATTTAAGAAACTTAATTAACCCTAGGTTAAGATTTGATGTTGACAACTCCGCCGCCACCACCATCGGAAAAGCAGCACATTTAGTCTTGCTCTGCTATGCAGGAAAGACAAAAACACAAACAAATGAAATCATACACATACACTGCAGGATAAAAGAAAATGGTAAACTGAACTTCACTAACAGGAAGGTTAAAGGTCAGTCATATTCCGAACCAATGGTGATGCTCATCTCATCTCCAATTACAAGAGTAGAATGAAACCAGCTGTTTGTATCCACGATCACTGCAAGACAGAAAATAGGAAGACAAAAACTATAAACACAAAGTACCGAGTAATGCCTCACTCATTTTTTTACAAAATAAACTGTAATTCTTTTTCAAGGTTTTTTCTGTTTCACTACTTCTGTACAAAAAAAGAAGTAGACTAGAATGTAATTTCCCTTCTGACCAATAACTACTCTATTGAAGCACAAATGTGTTGAAGGATAGGAATGTACCCACATAGTACCAGCATGGACCTATTACAAATGGACATTCAACAAGAGCATTTCATGGCCACCATCTGTTTCCAGCTGTCAAAATTGCTATCACAAAGTTAACTTTCACATTGCACTTTTTTATGACGAGCGCCTGGGAGATTGTTTACTCAATCCTTCTCATGGCAGTCACTGCTTGATCTCTGGACCTCTTTCGACCAGATACAGTCATGTAAGTTCGATCTCCGAAAACATTCCCCATAGACTTGTGTGTTAAAATGGCACTTTTGAAAAATTCATAAAAAATAAATGTGAAATTAGAGGGTGGAATGTTTACTACCATTGGATAGGATATATATCTGACATTCCATATCTGACCAGGAAAGGGTACCATAGCCAGCTCATTTTAAAAATAAATCGCCATTTATGAAGATAACTATGAATGGATCAAATTCATCAACTGAAACAGTAAAATAGCCCTAATTAGTCCGCCAGTCAAAAAATAGTTCCAAGTCACTTATTTATTTTCCCAATTTGGGCGAAGGAAGTTCAGTAGTTACCATTTCTAGAATCAGTGTTAGATTTTGAATCATATTCAAACATGTTTGTCAATCAGCAATATCAAATTGAAAAAAAAAAAAGTTGGGTCGAACGAATATCTTTAGCCATCCTGATGTAATTATGCTCGTGGCACCCTGAGATTAGGGAAAGTCCCTGCATTACCTATATTGCAATGCGCATTTTTTGTTTCCAGTTATCAATACATTATTTCACGCTGTGAATATTGTGCAATTGTAGTCTGGTCATCAGATAAAAATCCTATCAAATTTCGCCAATCCCCTGGAATTTTACGCCCAAATGAAAATCAACTTCTGACCACAGGTAGGTGTGGCTAACGACATCAACATTACCTGAAAAGATGCATTTCAAATGTCTTACTGCACAATTCTCCGTTGAATTTTTACCGTTTTTGTGCTGTAGATATACTGATCTGCACGGTGATGTCAATTGAGCGATTGTTTGCCATGTACGTAAAAAATGTTTATGCACACCTGTTTTCTAGTTTCTGCAATCATTTTCAGCTAACGCTCGCTGCTGTGTGTGATAAAGTGAACGAACAAAATCACAATGTGTAGGAGCAGCGCAGTATTGATTTCCACTGTCCATCAGGGATAGCGTGTTTTACGACCGGCTCTGTTTATAAAAGAATTAGCGGTGATGGTCTTAGGCCCAAAGGAGGGGATTTGTTGAATGTCCAGTTGTAATAGGTCCATGGTACCAGCCTGCTTTAACCTATGTGACGATCCAACAAGATAATGTGATTTGAACAGGTGTTTCAACAATTCAGACATTTTCATTTGGCGACAGTTTTTCAGAGCACAAGTAAAGTCAGATTCTAATTTGGCGAGTTCAATTCTAAATTTGGCGAGTTCAGTTCTACTGCCCAGCCATCATTGACCAAGATGGGTCTTACGCTTTTTGCATTAATATATTATGTCCTTGTTATTGATACACTAGCACCACTTTTACACATAAATACACCTCAACACACACACCCAAGCACATGCACCACTTGCACACTTGCAGTTGACCTCTCTCCAAACCTCTGGTACTTTACATTTACACGTCCCCCTGTTTGAGTCACATACTTTTACTCCAGATATTTTCATTGAGAACCCACAAGATAGCAAATATTTCACTCCCCAAGAATTCAACCACGAATTTAATATTACTCCAGATGATCTACCCCTTTCACATGCAAACATAAGAAGTCTAAATAGAAACTTTGAATATTTGGTTAACTTTAAAAATATTTTAAATAACTTTCAGTTTTCAGTCATCGGTTTAAGCGAAACATGGCTATATGAAAATTCTCCTGACATGTTTAATATACCTAATTATAAATTGATAAGGGCAGACCAAAAGGGAAGAAGAGGAGGAGTTGCTTTTTACATTTCACAAAATCTCAAATTTAAGATTCGTTCTGAAGTTAAATTATTGCATGCAGAGTCATTGTTTATAGAGATTGAAAAATTCTAATTAAAAAAATGAAATATCATCATAGGATTAATTTATAGACCCCCTGATACAAATAAAAAAAAAAATGAAATATCATCATAGGATTAATTTATAGACCCCCTGATACAAATATCGATCGTTTCTACGATGAACTAGAATATTTTCTCCATGAAATAGGGAATGAAAAAAAAACATTATTTTATGCTCGGTGATTTCAATATTAACTTCTTGCCCTCATCTGACAATAATAATTCACCCAATTTCATGAAATTAATATATTCGTTTGGCTTTATTTCTATTATCAATAAACCCACAAGGATTAACTTGAATTCATCAATCAGATTGATAACATATTTTCAAATGTCCATAATAACAAAACCATTGGAGGGATTTTATGTTCTGAAGTTTCGGACCACCTGCCTATTTTTTTAACTTGTGAATGCAAACTTTCTTTCCCTAAAACAAAGAATATACTTATCGTAAAGAATCGAACCAAAATATAAAATTACTGTAGCAAGACCTAGTTTTGGAAGATTGGGATGATGTTTATAATGAAGTAAATCCCAATATTGCATACAATAACTTCAATAATACATTAAAAAATCATCATGAAAAGAATATCCCTATAGGTAAAGTAAACAAGGCAAAAGCAATTTTGTGTCTCGCCAACGTATAAAAATAACCAGAAATATCGTGATTCGCAAGGGCATGCAACAAATGACCTTTGAAAATGACCTTTGACCTTACCATATGACCTCCATCTGCAGCATATCATGCAGGTCCCCCAAGTACATCTACCATCCAAGTTTAGTTGAAAAGTGACCTACGGTTGCGGAGTTAGGTGTCATAAGAGAGTCTTGCATGTAAACTTTAACGTTGACCTGAAAATGACCTTTGACCTTACCATGTGACCTCCAACTGCAGCATAACATGCAGTTCCCCCAAGTCCATCTACCATCCAAGTTTGGTTGACAAGCACCTTACGGTTGTGGAGTTATGTGTCATTACAGGTTTGTGACGGACAGACGACATTTCGATCACTAAGTCTCGCCTTCACCTCTGGTGGGCGAGACAAAAACCAACGTAACAAACCAAAAAATCCTTGGATAACGAAAGGTTTACTGAAGTCCATACAGACACTTAATCGCCTATATAAACATTACTTACGCAATCCAACTGATGATTCTTAAAAAAATATCAAATATATCGTAATAAACTAACAAAATTCATTCGAATATCCCGAAAATTGCATTTTGCTAATAAAATAAATGATGCCAATGGAAATACAAATACAACTTGGAAAATTATCAAAGAAGTGTTGGGTACAAAAGCACCCCCCCAACCTAATGGATCTGAAATACTTGATCCAACTAATTATGCAAACTCATTTAATTCTTTCTTTACCAATATAGGGCCCGAGCTTGCAAATAAAATTGATAGTCCCAACGCACATTTTACACATTACCTCTAAGATCCAAATCAAGAATCTCTTTTTGTAACTCCAACAAACCCCTCCGAAATAATCAATATTGTTCGTTCCCTTCAAAATTCTAGATCTTCTGGTTGTGATGGCATTTACATGTCTCTTCTTAAGAAAATAATTCACCCTCTTGCTAGCCCTCTGACTCACATATTTAATAATTCCCTATCTCAAGGTGTTTTTCTAGATTTATTCAAAGTAGCAAAAGTTAATCCAATCTTAAAAAAGACAACCCTCACGAAAAAAATGATTACTGTCCCATTTCCTCACTTCCAACAATATCTAAAATTCTAGAAAAAATAGTTTACACAAGACTTTATAAATTCATAAACAAATATAATATTCTGAATTGTAATCAATAGGGTTTTAGAAAAAAATTCTCAACAGATTTAGCATTACTTCAAATTAATGACAAAATAACAAATGCCATAGCGAACAAAGAACACGTAACTGGCATTTTCTGCGATCTTAGTAAAGCATTTGACACCCTTAACCATGATATTTTACTCTCCAAACACAACCATTATGGAATACAAGGTCAATGTCTCTCATTTTTTAAAGACTACTTAAATAATCGAAGGCAATATGTCAATTTTAACAGTTGCGCCTCTGCTTCTCTTTTAGTTCGATGTGGTGTCCCTCAAGTTTCCAATTTTAGGCCCACTTTTATTTTTACTATATATTAACATTATTAGAACCTCCTCTATTTTGTCCTTCGTTTTATTTGCCGACGAAACCAATATATTTTATTCTCAAAGAGACCTTAATTCATTAAACAAAATCGTAAATTAATAAAGTATCAAACTGGTTCAAAGCCAATAAACTCTCTCTTAATACAAAACAGACACATTTTATGTATTTCAGACACCATTCCCGTAACATTAACACACAGATTTACATTAACATGGACGGCACCCCTCTAGAACAGAAAAAACAATCTAAATTTGCAAGTATAAATCATGGATGAATCTTTGACTTGGAATCAACACTACACCACGTTACGATGTCCGTTTCTGAAAGTATTGGGATAATTTCCAAGTTAAAATTCACTCTTCCTGACAGAACTTTGTTCTTGTTATACAATTCGTTAGTCCTCCCTTATATAACATGTTGTAATGTCGTCTGGGCAAATTGTGGTTCTTTTAAACTCAATTCTATCTTTAAAGGTCAAGTCCACCTCAGAAAAATGTTGATTTGAATCAATAGAGAAAAATCAGATAAGCAGAATGCTGAAAATTTCCCTAAAATCGGATGTAAAATAAGAAAGTTATGACATTTCAAAGTTTCGCTTATTTTTAACAAAATAGTTATATGAACAAGCCAGTTAAATCCAAATGAAAGAGTCGATGATGTCATTCACTATTTTTTTTGTTTTTTATTGTTTGAATCATACAATATTTCAATTTTTATGAATTTGAAGATTAGGACCTCCTTGCCTGAAGCACAAAATTCCATGTGTTCAGGGAGGAATGAAACTTCATTTCACATGACAATGACGAGAAAATAAAAATATTTCATATTTCATATAATAAAATACAAAAGAAATAGTGAGTGAGTGATGTCATCAGTTCCTCATTTGCATACCGACCGAGATGTGCATATAACTGTTTTGTGAAATGAAGCGAAACTTTAAAATGCCATAACTTTCTTATTTTACACCCGATTTTGATGAAATTTTTGGTGTTCTGCTTGTTGAATTTTTCTCTTTTTATTCAAATCAAGTTTTTGTTGGGGTGGACTTGTCCTTTAAATTACAAACAAGTGGAATGCCTCTGGCCGTCTCACCTGCATCACGCATTTCAATATAGCAGCAGTGCTGACTATGAATACTACTCTAACTCGCACAAGATGTTCAGTGATACATGGTTACTCTTATGTCCAAGTTTAATGAACTAGACCACTTTTTATGAACTAGACCAATAAACTTACAGAGATATGATGGTGGTTATTCAACGAAAAACCCCAACATGGCCAAAGTTCATTGACCTTACATGACCTTTGACCTTGATCATGTGACCTGAAACTCGCACAGGATGTTCAGTGATACTTGATTACTCTTATGTACAAGTTTCATGAATCAGATCCATAAACATTCAAAGTTATGATGGTAATTCAACAGATACACCCAATTCGGCCAAAGTTCATTGACCTTTGACCTTGGTCATGTGACCTGAAATGAGCACAGGATGTTCAGTGATACTTGATTACTCTAATGTCCAAGTTCAATGAACTAGACCAATAAACTTTCAAAGTTATGATGGTAATTCAACAGATACCCCGATTCGGCCAAAGTTCATTGACCCTAAATGACCTTTGACCTTAATCATGAGACCTGAAACTTGCACAAAATGTTCAGTGATGCTTGATTACTATTATGTCCAAGTTTCATTAATCAGATCCATAAACTTTCAAAGTTATGATGGGAATTCAACAGATATCCCCAATTCGGCCAAAGTTCATTGACCCTAAATGACCTTTGACCTTGGTCATGTGACGTGAAACTCATGCAGGATGTTCAGTGATACTTGATTAACCTTATGTCCAAGTTTCATGAACTAGGTCCATATATTTTCTAAGTTATGATGACATTTCAAAAACTTAACCTCAGGTTAAGATTTCGATGTTGATTCCTCCAACATGGTCTAAGTTCATTGACCCTAAATGACCTTTGACCTTGGTCATGTGACATGAAACTCTAATAGGATGTTCAGTAATACTTGATTAACCTTATGGCCAAGTTTTATGAACTAGGTCCATATACTTTCTAAGTTATGACATCATTTCAAAAACTTAACCTCAGGTTAAGATTTGATGTTGACGCCGCCGCCGCCGTCGGAAAAGCGGCGCCTATAGTCTCACTTTGCTTCGCAGGTGAGACAAAAAGAGCAATCCGTATGTGCACAGGGTCACATTACTTGGCTCATTCTGACCCATTGTTTCATAAACTCAAAACCTTAAAAATATTTGATATCAATACGATTCAAGTAGCAATCTTTATGTTCAAATACTTTAATAATCAACTACCTCCGTCCTTTAATAATATGTTTAGGTTTAACAGGTCTGTTCATTCCACCCAACCCGCTCATCAGGAAACTTTCATCTCACCAACCCTAAGTTATTAATAACTCTTAAATCAATTCGACATTATGGTTCTGATATTTGGAACAACTTTCCAGACAATATTAAGTCATGTTGAACAATATACTCATTTAAAGCCACTATTAAACAAAAAACCATCGAATCATATGCATCCCCCTCTTTAAGTTAATTATTCAACTGACCTTTACTTCACCCGCACCTGCATTGCACCCACTTGATCAATGAAGAAACAAATTAATGTACCATTTTACGAGGCCGCCATCATTTTCAAGCTTAACCGCTCACGATGACAGTCTCCTGCATTCATTTAAACTGTTATTTTCTTTTAATTGAATATTGCTTCTTGTTGATATTTATTTTTCATTGCTTTATTGCTTTGTAAAACTTAAATGTATCACCTTGATGTTATGTTGCATATATTATCTTGAATGCAGAAATAAATAAAATCAAAATCAAATCAAATGATGCATTAGTAAGTTTTGTCGGCATAAAGTGTTATCAGCCACTGAAATTACCATAATTTGAGTAATATTAAAAGCTGACTATGTCAGATTCACGCAAGAAGCCAAGAACACACATAAATAATACAAAATATGTTCAGAATTATATATCTCTCATAATGTGTGAGCTCTAAAATAGTGCAAATTGTCGGAAAATGATGAAATTAATCAATTTTGTAAGTAGCTATAAAATTGTATATGTCTTTCTTTTTAAGTTGGCATGAAAATATCACAAGGGCTTTCCCTTTGAAATTTGCAAAAGTTGGTCAATAACAATGCTTCTACAGACAAAAATAATAAATAATTGTATTTTGCTTCTGCAGAAGCCAGTTGACTCCAAAGGCTGCATTGAATATCTATTTCGTATCGCTTTACCTACCTATGTACATGTATAGAGGCATGACATTATGCCAGTATTGCACTTGCAAAATCTAATTTGATATTATATTTCATTCTCTGCATTTACTGTCTCTTGGAAATGTTGTGGTCGAATGGATAATGAGGCTGTAGTCACTCAATATAGTGAAAGACCTTTTGCACTCCATCAAATTCAAAATAAACATGAACATTTTTTTATCTACGATAAAATCAGATGTATCCATCTACTTTTGCTAGTTTGTATTTCATGAACTGCCCATGAATATAATACACAATTTTTTGCACAATAGTACCATCTCCCGGTGAGCTAGTAACTAAGCACTTCCTTTTGTACCAACCCCATGATTGCAAGCATGCATGCACTTGCAGAAGTGACATGTTGCCACGCAAGGCATTGGGGAGGGATAGTAGATGGATACATCCGATAACATTGTATAACAACTAGAAAATCAGCTAAGTATTTTAACCCTTTGAGTGCGGGCCCGCGAAACCGGATACCTCTCCCTGCTGTGGAGCCGTTTTGGAACATTGCTGGTATTTGGATCTGTGGCAGTGTTTTTGAATTAATTGCTAATTGCGCCAAACTGAAGTATTTTCAGGATTTTTAGTAAATGTAAAGATGAAAGATCAAATGTTTTTCTTTCTAGAAAAAAAGGTTTCGCTTCTCAAATCAACAGAATAGTTAAGAAATTTACGAGGAAAAAGTCGTGTTATTTTGTCAAATCTTTGCCTTTTCCCCAAGTCAATAGGCACTGTGTACAAAAATGCGTAAGGGCAATCAGCACACGCGGACAGGTCGGGGTCGATCAATACCGCTTTGTTGTCTGCTCTAGTGCTTTTTTCATTGCATATTGTTAAAGCTACTCAATGCTCTCTTTGAATAATATAGGGTATTTATATTGCGCACATATCCACCTTGTTAGGTGCTCAAGGCGCTCCTATATTATCTGGCTAAGCTAGGCGATTGAAGATTGCATACCAGTATTCAATTTGTTTTCCTGTTGCAATTTCAAAGAGGGAAGGGGGTAAATGTGACTCAAATAGTAGATCTGAAATCACATCTCCCAACGCTCTCCTCGTCTCATTCTACTTTTCATTTATCTTTCTCCCTTTTCCCCTCCAAAATAACCATGCTAGCGATTACTATTCATCACTATGAGAAAAAGTAAATTATTTTTATCTATTGCAATTATAGCATCTAAATTATAAGTGTTTTATTTTGTTCTTTCATTTTATTCATTTTATTACCATTCTGGGGGTTTTCACAACTGAAAACAAAAGTAACTAGAATTTTAATTAATCATGAGGACGATTTAGGTGATCTGTCTCTGATTTCATGATCACGAAGACAATCAGCATGTTTATATTGAGATCAATATGATCATCATGATGAAAACTCAACTTCTCTTACGAAAAGAATGTGTTGAATACTCTTGAAAAAGAGAGAAATGAGAAAGTAGTGTGAAAAAGTGTAGGTCATCCACATATTGTACATGTGCATGTACATATTGTACATTAAAACAGATTTTAATCTATTTTATTGTCCAATGTTTTATTTCATATACATTGTAATGGTCATAAAGGACCATTTGTGAAATGTTGAAAAGAAAAAAAAATTATGTTCCCCCCTGTTCTTGAACCCCGGACCCTAAGGACACAAGTCTTTAATATGCCTTCCCAATTGAGCTACACTGTTTTGCATAGTTTTTACACATAAGCAAATTAAGAGGATCTCAAATCCAATTTTGCGAGTGATCGGAAAATGGAGACCACATTTACGATAGCTTACAATCTCAGCTACATTATACTATACTCAAAGCTCAGGGAAAACCTACACAAAAAGGTGGAGATATGGCTCGCAAAATAGAGGAATGTAGAATTCAGTTTTGAGAAAAAGTCATTTCCCATAGAGATTGCACACAAAATGAGCGGACTTACCCCTATAACTTGACATTTAAAGAGATGATCCTTTCCTTAATATGACAATATAGCCATCACATTGCATAGAGTATGTCCTCAGCTACAACATATCAAAAACCTAGTGAAAATTGACCAAAATCTACAGAGTTAAGAGTCAAATCTGCATGATTATGATGATGTCATAAGTAGCAAAATGGGAATTTTGAGTTCCAACGCCCTTTTGATGACGTCTGTTGTATTCAGACATTCCATGGCAACCATTAATGGTAATACATTAGCTATCTTTCTGTAATGCATTCTTCACCACCTCTATTGTGTTTGTGCACATGCCTAGCATGATCAGTTCTTAATGTTAAAGATTCCAATCCTAGGCTGTGCCTGCTTGATTTTGATATCCAGATATTCTGGGAGTCTGCCATTAAACTTCTCTGCAACTGGACCTATTTAGTTTCTCTGCCTTTACTTTCAGTTACTGTACATATATTAATTCAAGAACCCACGATACAACATCAATTCTGGCGACGAGGATGTCTTTTCATTAATTTCAAATGACTCTATAGTTTCTGATATTGTTCCTGATTTTACTCATTAATATGACTTCAATACCTCCACCTTCATTTTTTCTGCAAAACCCTGGAAAACCGACGACTCCATGGAATTTATGGTTCCAGCAATTCGAGAATTATCTCCTAGCCTCAGGAGGCAGCGAATTTCTGCCGGATAGGAAGAAAGCGCTTCTGTTACACTGTCTGGGAGCTGAAGGACAGCGAATCTTTTACTCACTGGACATCTCCTCACCATCAGAGCCACGCCCAGCTCATGGGGCTCAAGCAGCTACCAATGTATACCAGGAGGCATTGGCAGCCATAGAAGCGTACTTTGTTCCGCGAATCAACGTAGTCGCTGAGAGATATAGATTCAGACGACGTAAACAGAGGCCAGATGAGACAGTTGCTGAATATGTAGCAGCCTTGCAAGAACTTGTAAAACATTGTGCTTTTGCAAACTTGAAGGACGAGATGCTGCGAGACCAGGTAGTAGAAGGCTGTCACAATCCCCGTATTCGTGAGAGGTTACTATTAGAATCGGACTTGAACTTTCAGAAAGTTCTTGATTTCAGTAGATGCATCGAAGATGCACAGCGAGACTCCAAAGCAATTGCCAAGGGACATGAAAGTGACAGTGAGAAGGTGTATGAACTACACAGAAAGAAAATGAAGGAAAGTAGAGTGGAGGGAAGAGAAAGGAAGAAAACAGAGCAGAAAACACAGAAAAACAGTTGCAGAAATTGTGGAAGTCCATCTCATGCAGCATTCGACGAGAGATGTAAGGCAAGAGAGAGCAAATGCTACAGCTGCGGAAAGACTGGACATTGGGCTAAGGTTTGCCGGAAAAGCAGAAAAGTCCGCAAAGTGCAAAGTGGAGCTGATGAACTTGAAACGCCCAAGGTATTAACCGTGAACACTCACCCTACAAAGCCAATAAGGTGTGAAGTTGAGCTCGCTGGCAAAGCCAAGGTTCACATGACTCTTGATACAGGCTCTAGTGTGTCAATAATTCCGCTCAGCATCTACAAGAAACACTTTCTAATCGATGCTCTCAAGCCACCATACGTCAACATTTCAGACTACTCTGAAGGAAACATTCCAGTAGTTGGAATATTTGAGACACAGGTAAAGGTTGGAGCCAAGTCAATGATCGCCAAGATTTTCGTCGTACACAGAGGTTCAGCATTACTGGGCTTGGATATCTTCGACGAGTTGAAGCTTAAGATTGAAGGCAGCAAGCTCTGCGTCGAGACGGTCAGAAGTGATTCTCCGACATCAACGTCAGAGTCCACATCGTCTACATCAAGCGACATTCCACCGGGGTTCCCTACTTTGTTTGCACCAGGTCTCGGTTGTGCACGCAACTTCAATCATCGCGTCAAAGTCAAAGCTAATCATCCGCCCGTTCAACAGAGGTTACGCAGGTTACCTTTATCTGTGAAGGATGAGGTTTCACAAGAATTGAAGCGGTTGGAGAAGGAAGGCGTGATAGAGAAAATAGATTCAAGTGAATGGATCTCTCCCATTGTAGTTGCCGCGAAAAAGTCAGGAAGCATCAGGCTTTGTGTTGATTTACGTGAAGTAAATAAAGCCATTGTTGTAGATAGTTATCCGTTACCTGATATCGGTGAGCTATTTTCTGAGCTGGAAGGATCCACAGTGTTTTCTAAGATGGATCTAGCGTCAGCGTATCATCAACTCGAATTGGATGAGGAAAGTCGCGATCTTACTGCGTTCATCACACATGATGGATTATATCGCTTCAAGAGAGTTTGTTTCGGATTAGCGTCAGCACCATCCACATTTCAGAAGCTCATGAGTAGTATCCTCGCAGGACTACCAGGAGTTCAATGCTACCTAGATGACATCATCGTGTATGGTAAGGACAGATCAGAACATGACAAACACTTGAACAATGTACTGAAGAAGTTGCAAGACGCAGGATTGCGTTTGAACCCTAGTAAATGTCAGTTTTACTTGTCAGAACTCAGTTACTTAGGGCATTGTGTGAGTAGTAAGGGTCTAGCACCTGATGATAGTCATGTCAAAGCTATTCTAGAGGCACCAGCGCCTACGGATGTTAGTAAGCTTAGGTCAGTGTTAGGAATGACAAACTACTACACTAAGTTTGTACCAAACTATGCCACTGTTGTAGAACCAATGAGACGTCTTTTGTGTAAAGATGTACCTTTTGAGTGGGGGGCCGAGCAACAAGAGTAACCCAAAGTCAAAAGCAACCCAAAGTCAAAAGTACAATTGCAAAGAGAATTGTTCTTGGGTTATTCAATCCGAATTTACATACTGTAGTTACCACTGATGCATCTGATTATGGGTTAGGGGCTGTACTTTCCCAAGTCAAAGAGGGACATGAGATTCCGATAGCATTCGCTTCCAGGTCATTGTCACCCGCTGAGAGGAAATACTCAACAGGTGAAAAAGAAGCGTTAGCTGGTGTTTGGGCTTGTAACAAATGGTATACTTACCTTTGGGGTAGACACTTTGTACTTAGAACAGATCATAAAGCACTGGTTACCATGTTGAGTACGAGAGGTACAGGTAGACAAACCATGCGTATAGCACGCTGGTCTGCTCAGTTGTTACAATTTGATTACACTGTAGAGTACAAAGCAGGTCGAGAAAACTACGTTGCAGACGCTTTGTCACGCTTACCGTTAGGTGATGAAGAATGGTCAGATGTAGTAGATGAAGAAGAGTATGTTCTAAATCAAGTAAGAGTAGATTCACCTGTCACTGTCAAAGAGTTACAAGATGCAACTAATAATGATGAAGTATTGGTACAGGTCAGAAAGTACATTGAGGAAGGATGGTCTGGTAACCATAAATCCTTTCCTCCTGAGATCAAACCATATCTCATCTTGAGAGATGAATTGTCTATAGTAGATGACATTGTGATGAGAGGGAATAGAATTGTAATTCCAATGTCACTTCAGGCCAAGTTTGTAGATTTTGCTCATTCAGCACATCAGGGCATTGTGAGAACTAAACAAAGGTTGAGAGAAACATACTGGTTCCCACATATTGACAAAATCGTTGAAGAAACAATCAAAAGATGTGTCACTTGTCAAGAAAATGACAAATCACATCGCACACACAGTGCACCAATGCAATCGGTAGAATTTCCTAATTCACCATGGGAAAAGATTTCAATTGACATTACTGGTCCTTTTGAGAATGCACCTCATGACCAAAGATATGCAATTGTAGTAGTTGACTACCATAGCAAGTGGCCTGAAGTAGCGTTTTGTAGCAATGTAACAAGCAGGTCTGTAATACAGGTTCTCAAAACTTTGTTCACTAGAGAGGGAATTCCAACCCATTTAGTATCAGACAATGGACCGCAGTTTGTGTCACATGAGTTTGAAGAGTTCTTAGAAGAATATGGTATCACTCATGTAAGATCATCGTTGTACTACCCTCGTGCAAACGGCGAGGTAGAACGGTTCAATAGGGTTTTGAAGTCTAGCATTCAAAATGCTATGATCGAAGGAAAAAGGTCTTTCAAAGAGACTACGTTAGATCTTTTGTTGGCATATAGATCAACACCTCATCAAGTAACAGGTCTGTCTCCATCAGAGTTATTACATGGTAGGAAGATGAGAACCAAGTTAGATGTAAAGGGTAGAATGCCAGTTAAGACTCAAAGAAAGAAGAATGAAGTCAAACAAAGGGTAAAAAAAACAAAAACAAAGAAAGTCTGAAGAGTACACAGATGCTAAAAGAAAAGCTAGAGTGTCAGAATTCCAAGTAGGAAGTTTTGTTAGAGTTAGGAAGCAAAGACATGTGAAGAAAGGTACTCCAAAGTTTGGGGAGAAGAGAAAAATCATAAAACAGAAAGGAAAAGCAACATTTGAATTGGATGATCATACAATTTGGAACGCTTTTCACTTGTCCCCATGTACAACAGAAAATCACACTTCTGTTGCTGAAAGAGAAGAGAGTCAGGTCACAGAAAGAGACCCTGAAGATAGACAGATTAGGGAAAGGGGTCTAGAAGAGAGGAGAAGTAGTAGAGTAAAGCAAGGTTTCCACTTTGGCGAGGTAACATCGCGAGTTATGGCGAGTAATAGCGAGTTGTCAAAATGAGGCACTCGCGATAACTCGCATAAAGCTCACCATGAAACTCGGGATAACTTGCGACAACTCGGCATGACTCGGCGGAGCTCGTTCAAGCTCGGGACAACTGTCCTTGAAGTCGTGAGCATTTTCAAAATTTTTGAACATGTTCAAAAATTTTGCTAACTCGCTGTAACTCGTGCTGAACTCACCTAAACTCGTTGTATACTCGCAGTACTCGTAATAACTCGTAAGAAGCTCGAGATAAACTCACAATAACTCGTAATAACTCGCCACATCTGAGTATACGCGAGTGCGTTCCGAGTTTTCAAGAGCGAGATACGAGCATTGCGATCGTTTTACGAGTCAAGTGGAGGTGCCCACGAGATTAGCGCGACTTTAGATCGAGCACCCCGAGTTACAGCGAGTTTCGAATGAGTTTATTCCGAGTGCGTGGCAAGGGCTCAGAGGCATGCCGACTGAATGATAAATGTCCAGTGATCTATATTTTCCCCACATATAAACCCCCCCCCAAAAAAAAAGTTTGGAAATCTGAGTTTGGCCATTAATTTTTCCCAACTCCAAAATTTACACATTGCATATTTAACATCATTTAAAAGGTCATTTGATTTTCTTTACAATGATACCATGCTTGTTATGATCATGTCATCACGAAAAGAGCAGGATTCAAAAGTGTTGGATGAAGTTTGAATTGAAAAGCTGCAAAACGAGCAAAAAAGTTTGGAAATCTGAGTTTGGCCATTAATTTCTCAAGACTCCAAATTTTACACAATGCATATTTGATATCTTTCAAAAGATCATTTGATTCCCTTTAAAATGATCCCATGCTTGTTATGATCATGTCATCAAAAAAAGAGCAAAATTGAAGTGTTATTGGATGAAGTTTGAAGTAAAAAGCTGCAAAACGAGCAGAAATAATCATGGAGGGTCAATACAGAACATTATTCTTTTGTCTGTGTCAATACAGATGAAAATCCATTGGCCCTGCTTTTTCATTTCATAATGTTTTCTTGTGGTTTATGTTTGTTTGTTGTGTGTTTGCTTGCGCAGAGGTATGTTTGATTCCATTTGAATGTTGATGTTAAGGTGCATGAAAACAATTGCTGAGAATCTCACTCATCATCATGGATGAAAAGAACAGTGACTTTCAATATTATGTCATTTTGCAAATTTTGAATTTTGACCTTGCCCCACATTTCAAGGCACTGCACCTCCATGTGAGCCAAAATCACATCATGGAAAGTATCATTTTTAAAAGAAAATTAAATAAACTATTCATTGATATTAATTTAACATTGATATTTACTAAAACCGAGGCGGGATTACTGATCAAACTCAAAAGAAACCGCTTAAAAAACTCACTCATCACCACGGAAAAAGGAACAGTGACTTTCATTATTGTGTCACTTTGCAACTTAATTTTGAATTTTGACCTTGCCCCACATTTCAAGGCACTGCACCTCCATGTAAACCATAATCATATCATGTAGGGTATCATTTTAAAGAAAATTAGATGATCTAATCATTGATAATAACAATTGATATTTATTAAAACCGAGGAGGGAGTTTATTTTAAAGTGAACATTTTAACTGACCCACGCAATGTATACAATTACTTTTAAAAAGGCTGTTGCCACTGCATTATTACAACTTTAAACAAATAAGGAGAAAAATATGCCTCGATCCAAAAGATCCAAGAGTTGTGGCCATTCAGGTAGGGAAACAGCAAATGAAGATGACATTCAAACAAGGGTAGAAGAAGTGCAGGAAGAGACAATTGAAACGGAAGAAAAGTTCAATGACGAGCAGAGCCAAGGTAAAAGAACAAGACATCAAACTAGACAAGGTCCAAGTGGAGCGCCTCTGGCAGTCTAACCTGCATCACGCTATCCAATATAGTAGCAGTGCTGACTTTGAAAACTACTATAAAATAATTATTCACAAAACACCATTCATACAATGATACAATACTACGTTCACTGACAATAAATGACATTTTACCTTTATCATGTGACCTAAGACTTCAGTTGTCAGTGATACTTGATTACCCTTTATCCACATTTTATAAACTGTATCTAAACTTTGGAAGTTATGACAGCAATATAGTATTAATCTCCAAAATGGTCAAAGTTCAATAATCTTAAATGACCTTTGACTTTGGTCATGTGACCTGAAACTGGCATGAGATGTTCGGTGATACTTGACTACTCTAATATCCAAGTTGATGAATCATATCCATAAGCTTTCAAAGTTATGATGGTAATTCCACAAATACCCCCAACATGACCAAAGTTCGTTGACCTTATATGACCTTTGACCTTCGTCGTGTGACCTGAAACTCTCACAGGATGTTCAGTAATACTTGATTACTCTTATATCCAAGTTTTATGAATCAGATCTATAAACTTTCTAAGTTATGATGGTAATTCAACAGATCACCTGAACATCACTAAAGTTCATTGACCTTTAACCTTGGACATGTGACCTGAAATTCGCACAGGATGTTTAGTGATACCTGATTACTCTTATGTTCAAGTTTCATGAATCAGATTCATAAACGTTCAAAGTTATAATGTTAATTTAACAAATACCCCAATTAGCCAAAGTCCATTGACCCTAATTGACCTTTGACCTTAGTCATGTGACTTGAAACTCAAGCAGGATGTTTATATTCTTTAATAACATTATGTCCACGTTTCATGAACTAGGTTCATATATTTTCTAAGTTATGATGACATTTCAAAAACTGAACCGTAGACTAGGTTAAGATTTTGATGTTGATTCCCTCAGTAAACATGGTCTAAGTTCATTGACCGCAAATGACCTCTGACCTTGGTCTTGTGACCTGAAACTCAAAAGGGATGTTCAGTAATGCTTGATAAACCTTATGGTCAAGTTTTATGAACTAGGTCCTTATACTTTCTAAGTTATGATGCCATTTAATTTCAAAATCTTAACCTAATTCGGTTAAGATTTGGTGTTGACGCCACCGCCGCCGGCATCCATCTTTGAGTGCCAAAAATGTGCGTATCTCGTCCCTTGGTCGTATGAAACTCTTATCACTCGTAACAAAATCTTGATAACTCGTTCATAGCTCGCTTTAAGTCGTATAAAGGTCACCGCAACTCATACTAAGCTCGGCCTGACTCGTTTCGCGCTCGGTTCACTCGTACAGCGAGCGTAGTGAACTCGATGTTGAGTCTTTTGTCACTGAAGCAAATTCCAGGAAAAAATGTAAATTTCACGCGAGCTTGTGCGAGCTATGGCGAGTTAGAGCTCGCGCAGCTCGCGTATGACTCGCAACACCAACTCGCCAAAGTGGAAACCTTGCTTAAGGAAGGAACCAAAATACCTTCAGGATTATGTGAGGTATTAAATAATAAATCTTGGAAAGATTTGATACCATCTTTTTGGTATATTGCTTAAGTTGATGTGAGAAATCAAATCTTGAATTAGTTTTACAATTTTGTTGCAAATCAAAGTAAAACTTAAAAAAAAACAAAAGTGAAGTTTATTGTTGAAAGATTTGATAATGTTATGTTCAATTTATAGTAAATATGGATGTCAAGATATACATGTATCACAAAATTCACATATAAACTTTTCCTTCAACAACGATCTCTTCACTAAGCTAATAATTGATTGAAACTCATTTGTTTATACTTTGATCAATGTTTGTAAACAAACCAAAGTGTAATGACCTACATGTAGTAGTAGTTTCAAAATTTCAACAAGGAGGAGAATGTTGTATTCAGACATTGCATGGCAACCATTAATGGTAATACATTAGCTATCTTTCTGTAATGCATTCTTCACCACCTCTATTGTGTTTGTGCACATGCCTAGCATGATCAGTTCTTAATGTTAAAGATTCCAATCCTAGGCTGTGCCTGCTTGATTTTGATATCCAGATATTCTGGGAGTCTGCCATTAAACTTCTCTGCAACTGGACCTATTTAGTTTCTCTGCCTTTACTTTCAGTTACTGTATATATATTAATTCAAGAACCCACGATACAACAACGTCATGATAAAATTTCGGGTCAAATGTGACATGAAACCATATCTTCCATCCATACTCTATTCGAATATGAAAAAAAAATGGGGGTCATAATGAATTTTGTATAGGCATGTTTTTGCACATATATTGTCAATGGTTGGTGCGCGCGCATGCTGTAAACTTTGATGGAGACTAATTCCGTTATTATCGGTGCATTGATCTGAAAAAAATGGCAATCCTATGTTGTATAGTGACGTTACGCGCGAGAACGCGCGTGCAAATTTTTGAAATGCTTTAAGTGACCTGATTCATACTCTACTTTGGTCAAAAAGTGATTTTGAGCATTTTGAAATTTTGATGCGCGCTTACGCGCACGTCGTGACCTTTACATGACCTTTGATGCCATGGACAGTTGACCATTGACCTGAAGTTAATGTGATGTAAATATTGTTAATTTTTGATAATTGATCATGAAGATATGATCGTGTGATTTTACAAAATGGCGTCTAGATGACGTCATGATGACCTTTTGACCTTGAACTGGTTTTATACAGATGACATGATAAGTCCCCATATCTGATGGTATTTAGAAGATAATTGATAATGTAGATTTTGAGATTTTATGGCAACAAGAAAAGGGCGGAAAAATAAAAATAAATAATATTTTAATTCGTCATGCGGACGAATTAGGTGGTCTGTACTTATTCTCGGCATCATGACCATTATCATCATGTTCATGCACATCAATATGATCTTCATGATGACAACGGAATGTTCATTATGGATGGAATACTTGTGAAAGACGGGAGATGATAAAGCACTGTGAAAAGGGTCGCTTTAATATATGGCAATACATGTGATATGAAAAAAATTAATTATAATCTGTTTTATCTTGCTAAATTTTAACTTTTATACCTTTTATTTGTCATAAAGGATCATATACGAGGTGGTAAAAAGAAAAAAAGAAAAAAAAATCATCTCGTTTACCCCAGGACTCGAACCTGCGCCCCCGAGAACGCAAGTCAAGTGCGTTATCCATTCAGCCACGATATTCCCCATAGGGATTATACGTTCCCATAGAGATTACACATAAGCAAATTTGAGAATTACAAATCCAATTTTGCAAGCGAAAAATGGGCATGATCCCGGCATCTGATGGAAAAATGAAGGCAACGCTTCCGAAAGCTAAGAATCTCAGCTACATCATACTAAAAGCTCAGGGATAACTACCAAGAAAAAATGGAGATATAGCTCAAGAAATAGATGGAGAATGTAGTTTTGAGAAAAAGTCATAAGTCCCATAGAGATTACACGCAAAATGAGGAAAAATGACATGCCTCTTTTCATTGCTGTTTAACGCCATGATTCGTTTCTCAAAATGAAAAATCATGAATACTGAGGAGAAAGAGTACATTCTAAACTACAACATATCGATATCTGGGCGAAAAATTATCAATATTTACGGAGTTATAATCAAATTTGCATAAATTTGATGACGTCATGATCAAATTGAGGGACAATGGTGACATGAAATAAAATCTACAACTCATACTCTATCGCTATATGAAAAAAAAAATTGGGGGTCAACGGACTATTTAAAGAGCTACAGTGAATTTTCAATAGTCATGTTTTTGCCCATATATGGCCTATAGGGAGAGCTCACACGCATACGTGCTGCAAACTTCAACGGGTGTTAATTTCGTTATTAATGGTCCCACATTCAGCTCAACCCCTCCATTATCAAAAACGCTCAACAGCTCCTGTTATTTATACATCTTTTTCAAATATTTTAGTGTTGATGCTCACCAGAGTAAGTGCCCCATAAGTATGTTTGCCGTCAAGAAAAATATAAGGTCAACCTGCCTTTTTTGTTTATGTGGATCCTTTTCTACTCCGCTATTTGCCAGGAAAAAAAAAAAATAACTGGCGAAAAAGTAAGAAAACTATTAACATTTATTAGGGGGGTAGCTGTAAGATTGAAAGGGGTCTGTAGGGACACACCAAGCAAACGTGTTTTATTTAGGTGGATGCCTCAACGTAAATTCTCACTCTATTTCCTCAATTTCCGGCGAGGAAACTTTTAGTTCATTGTCAGTTTTAGCATTTGATCTGATTATGCTTTTGTCAATTTTTTAGTACAAAAATTTCACCTGGGAGAGAGAGAATGAGATGAAGGGCTTCCAAAACCTAACATGACAAATTCATTCTATAAATTGACGTTAATTACAAATTGAGGTGGGGGACTAGTAATCTTTAATTCTTTATAAGTAAATATTCATGCAATAGCAAAAGCGAACACTATGGTTTACATTTTACCTTTATAATCTATTTCCTCTTTTTTCCCTCTCACCCTTTCTGTCGTTTTATCATTCTCCTATACATGTATCTTGATTTGCACTTTCTATTCTTTTTCTGAATCTCACTTGCATCTTCTGCGTATCATCACCCAGGGGAAATTATATTTTTATGAAGAAAGCACTGTCATGCTCAAGAAGAAAATGTTCTTGTCATGTCTTAAGCACCTGCATGTTTTGTCAATAAATGAGTAAACATTTACTTTTGAAAGCTTATTCCTAAAAAGGTTTTTGTATTGCTAAATACGAAAAGCATTCAGTAGGTCATCCTGACAAAATACACAAATCTTCCTTTTATTCAGGGCGTTGGCTATTTTGTCCCCTGCTCTTTTTATGATGAATTTGTTTGAGCGTCCGCTATGTCTTGCTTTTGTCTGGGGAGTGCCAAGATTAAGAACTGCATTTACATTTTCATTTTCAAAAGAGCAGAAGACAAAAGGTGTTCTAAATTGCTTTATTTTCTGTTAATTTCCTTTGAAAAAGAAGACAAAAATAAGAGCAATAAGATGAGAGAAAGCAGGGGGGTTCAAAAGTGCACCAGGGGCCAGTTTGATATAAAATTTGTTTACACATTTTCAATAACAGTTGACAGCTACTGAAATCCTTCTATTTGACTGGCGGATGGTAAAATTGTTTAAGTTATTGCGCATTTGTCGATATAAAATATACATGTATTTATAAAACGGTACCATACAAGGAATTTTCTCGTTTACCTTTTTTCTGGTTTCTAACCTGTAACTGAATGTATTATCTACCGCTTTCTTATCTATGTCCCCCCTTCTACACCTTTTTTCTCTGAGTTCTCATTTGAATTATATCTGCATCGTCTTCCTTCTCCCCGATTAGAATTACGAGGTATATATACCCGCCCACATCCCCCTTTATCCTTTCTCTCTGATTTTTTATTCTCAGTATCTGTCATTTTACATTACATGTAACGTCCCCCCCTCTCTCTCTTCATCGGAAACTGTTCCGAGAGTATGCCTCGATTTTGCCAACTTGTATTGATCGGAAATGGTTGCATTTGTGGGCCTCTCGTCCTGTTGCATCGTGGCCATCATGTCGAAAATTTAGGGGGTTTTCCCCCAGTTTCTCAAATAATGTGCCAAAAAAACTTTTAAATCTACTACTGTAACTGTCATTTTACAATAAATTCTATATCATCTTCCATTTTCTATATTGATAACCTGGGTAGACAACAAACGTTGTGAGATTTCTTTTTTAATTAATCTAACCAAAAAATAAGGTCATGTTGTTATTCGTTTAAGTAGATGTTCATGGAATTTTATCAAAAGCGCACTTGCCTATATCCCCTTTTATCGCTGTCTCTCATTCTCTGTGACATCTGAATTTAAAAAAAATAATTTCCCTAAATGATTCTTCTTCCATCCTTATATGCATCATTACCCGGGGGAAGCGCTTTTATGCAATATGAATCACTTAAGAATATCATAAGTACCTGTGTTGTCGGTAAACGAGACAAAGGTTTTTTTTAGATACAGTATGTTGGTCGAAAAAAGTATTCATAAAAGCGTTTTGTACTGCTAAGTACGAAAAGCATTCAATAGGTCATCCTGCTAATAAAAACTAATCCTCCTTTTGTTCGGGGCATTGACCATCTGTATCCTGCTCTTTTCCGAAGGAATTTGTTTGAGTGGCCGCCCAGACATTCTTTTGTTCGGTAGTGCAGATATCACGAACTACATGGATTTTCCCTTTTGAAAAGAGCATATTAAGATGAATGGTGTGCTAGACTGCTTTCTTTTCTCCTTTTTTCAGAATAAGTAGACAAAATTAATAAGAGGGGAGCGAAAAAGTTCAAAAGTGCACCGAGATCAGCTCAAATTACTAGGGCATTACTTTTGTAATTAAAAGCTTGTTTTTTCTAAAAATACAATTGATAAAACCAAGGAGATATCATTCTAGAGTGATATCTCCTTGATGAAACAAATAATAAGATGAAAATGGTGAATAAACGCGTAGCTTATTACATGATAATCTTGCAGAAAAATGTTAGCTATCTATCAGAACAACGATAGGGATCAAATCATGTGATCAGGCCTTGTGCGTGAGCGTACATGCTCGTCACAGAATTTTTTCGTCCCCGTCTGACTCCAACAAAACAAGGCAAACGCCAAGCGTTGTCTTGCCTGCATATTGCAGTCATGAAGAGACTGCATGTCAAAACTATAGGTCATGTCATTAGTGGAACAAACAGATAAGGTCATGCCATTAGTGGAACAAACAGATGCATAAAGCATCCGAACATACAGTACCAGTCAGATATCTTTAATACCTGTTTCGATGCTATAGAAAGTTGATTGTGTGTACAACACAGCACAGTGCCAGTCATGGAAAGTTCATTGACCTTTGACCTTAATCAAATTCAACTCACATTCGAACTTGACCTGCACCTTCAAGAGATGGACCTCTAAGTATGAATTCGGCAATCCAACCTCGAAGATATAGAAAGTTATTGTGTGTAAAGCACAGCACAGTGCAAGTCATGGAAAGTTCATTGACCTTTGACCTCATTCAAATTCGGGTCACATTTGAACTTGACCTGTACCTTCAAGAGATGGACCTCTGTTATGAATTTGGTGATCCCACCTCGAAGCTATAGAAAGTTATTATGTGTACAACATAGCACAGTGCTAGTCATGGAGAGTTCATTGACTTTTGACCTTATTCAAATTCGACTCATATTCGAACTTGACCTGTGCCTTCAGGAGATGGACCTCTGGTATGAATTTGGTGATCCCACCTCGAAGCTATAGAAAGTTATTGGGTGTACAACACAATTGTGCCAGTCATGGAAAGTTCATTGACCTTTGACCTTATTCAAATTCGACTCATATTCGAACTTGACCTGTGCCTTCAGGAGATGGACCTCTGGTATGAATTTGGTGATCCCACCTCGAAGCTACAGAAAGTTATTGGGTGTACAACACAATTGTGCCAGTCATGGAAAGTTCATTTACCTTTGACCTTACTGAAATTCGACTCATATTGAAACTTGACCTGTGCCTTCATGAGATAGAGCTGTGGTATGAATTTGGTGATCCCACCTCGAAGCTATAGAAAGTTATTGGGTGTACAACACAATTGTGCCAGTCATGGAAAGTTCAATGACCTTTGACCTTACTGAAATTCGACTCATATTGGAACTTGACCTGTGCCTTCAGGAGATAGACCTCTGGTATGAATTTGGTGATCCCACCTCGAAGCTATAGAAAGTTATTGGGTGTACAACACAATTGTTGACGACGACGACACCCGAAATAGTGATACCTATGTCTCGCTCCGTTACGCAGGCGAGACAAAAATCAGGTAAAGTTGAAATAATTTCCTATTTTCGTGATTTTTTCCAATGTAGCTGTGTATTTTTTCATTCTGTTATCGAAATAGGTTTATAAAGGACATAGCGGCAGAGGTTTTAGTACATAACAATTACGAAAAAGCTGAAAAACTTAATCGAATTAAACCAAACAAATCTCGGCTTCTGTGGAAGCCCATCGCACTCAAAGGGCCAATGATTTAATTTAATAACCGCGATGAATCCATCTACTTTTGCTACCTTAGCACGGATAAACACGGGAGGCAAAACAAAGAAGTACAAGTTCTAGGGAGATATCAATGAAACGTGGCATTTAAGGCTGATGACGGAACCTATCCTCACCAGAGGGAATACTTTTTAAATAGAAAGAAGTGAAGGAATTGGCAGAACGCCGGAAAGCGGCCTTCAAAATGTCGAGTGGAACACCTTGAAGAAGAGCCCAGTACATGCCGATACTTTTAGTATCATGAGCCTTCTGCCTTGCAGCAGAAAGCAACACATCCGTGCCCACTGCTTGGATTGCCTCAACAATCCAAAGAGAGGTAGAGTCGCAGGAAGCCGCAGAGAAGCGTTCCTGCGAAATGACAGAGTTGATCCGAATTATGGACCTCCTTAATCCTGTCTAGGCATCACTTAAGTACCCCAACAGGGCACCATACTTTGTCCTCCAAAACAGAGAAGTCAGAAAGTGGACCAAAAAGACCTCGACAGAACCAGAATAAAAGGTCTGATTCTTAACGATGAAAGAGGGTGTTGGAATCAACTCCAACTCTACGTCTTTCCTATGTTTGTAGGTAAACATGGCGACATACTTTTTTCATCATTCAGAATACTTTGTCCTACCCCTCACTATAAAACACAAAGGAACCTTGTTCATCTTATTCCTAATTTGTTACAGGCCTTCAAAATCCATCAAATGTCCGTCCGTGATGAACCGATCACGCTCATCGATCAAATGCCATTAAAAAATAGTTTTGTTCATGCTTGAGCAAACACAGAATTTTTTTGTCTGGGGATATATAAAAAGGAGGCTTGCGCCAAAATGGTATAAAATGATAAATATGATGATCAGACTTCTTGCTAATCAGCAGACTTCCTCTTAACCTTTAATTATTTTTGCAATAATTTTCTAATTATGCGGTCAAAATTCATTTTTATATCTGTTTATTTGCACGAATTATTCTGTGGCTGTTACTTATTGATATGTTCTCTTTTAGCTTTGAATATTACTTCTTTAAGCAACAAGTGGAATGCCTCTGGTGGTCTCGCCTGCATCATGCGATTCAATATAGCAGCAGTGCTGACTTTGAAAACTACTATAACTCGCACAAGATGTTCAGTGATACTTGGTTACTCTTATGTCCATGTTTTATGAACTACACCAATACACTTACAGAGATATGATGGTAATTCCACAAATACCCCGAACATGGCCAAAGTTCATTGACCTTACATGACCTTTGACCTTGATCATGTGACCTGAAACTCGTACAGGATGTTCAGTGATACTTGATTACTCTCACGTCCAAGTTTAATGAGTCAGATCTATAAACTTTCAAAGTTATGATGGTAATTCAACAAATACCCCATTGTGACTGAAGTTCATTGACCTCTGACCTTGGTCATGTGACCTAAAATGTGCACACGATGTTCAGTGATACTTGATTACTCCAGGTTTTATTAACTAGACCAACATACTTTCAAAGTTATGATGGTAATTCAATAGATACCCCCAATTCGGCCCAAAGTTCATTGACCCTAAATGACCTTTGACCTTGGTCATGTGACGTGAAACTCATGCAGGATGTTCAGTGATACTTGATTAACCTTATGTCCAAGTTTCATGAACTAGGTCAATATACTTTCTAAGTTATGCTGTCATTTAAAAAACTTAACCTTCGGTTAAGATTTGGTGTTGCCGCCGCCGCAGTCGGAAAGCGGCGCCTATAGTCTCACACTGCTATGAAGGTGAGACAAAAATCTTGGAAAAAGATGAAAAGGTTAAGAGGAAGTCTGCTGATTAGCAAGAAGTCTGATCATTGAATTTCTCATTTCTGCCATTTTGGCTCAAGCCTCTTTTTGAACCCCCCCCAAAAAAAAAAACGTCTCATGTTCGCTCAAGCATGATGAAAATTTATTTTTACATGACATTTCAAAGATAAGATTTCAGATCATCTATTTAGTCCGGGTTATAATTGAGCAAGGTGCCACTTGGAAAAGGAGAAATGTTCATATATTGCCTCTAGAGTCTAGACCAGTTCTCTACGCTGAATATGAAGATATGAGGTAAACAGGCTGTATCCTGAAAATTAACCTGTGAGGGCGCTTTTTCAAAATGGCCGCCAAATTTTCATAAAATTTGAATATTCGTCCATAGATTTTGACACAAGCATCCAATTGCCATGAAATTAGTGTCATATGAAAGCCAATTAAATTTACTACAATTTGATACTATTTATGGGGGATAACTAGGTCATTTGGCTGAGATTTTTAGTACGAAACTGCAGTTTTTGTAATTTTTTCCCAAAAATTGCAAATTTTGCAAATACATGAATTTACATAATTCTAAGAAAAATGAATCAATTACCTTGAAATGTTCCAGAAAACTTAACCAATATACTATTATCACGTGTATGAAATTCCAAGTCTGTATCATTTTGTTTAGCGAATTTATAAGGTGTCAAACTTGAATTCTTCAATATCAGAAATGTTGCTTTTTGTATGCATTTCCATAGACTAATACGTATAACATATATAATACATGGATGTATAATTTTTATTGGTAGTTGTAAATTGAATGTAATTATCTCCGCTTTTAACCACTTGGAGAGTTAAGAGTAGGCTTTTCTTTATCAGCTACATAAAAAATATGTTGGCACATCAAGGCCTGACCCTCTCATGGGGGTAGGGGTGTCGAAATCACCCCCCCCCCCTGCCCTTTGTTATATCATGTTGTTGTACATGTTGTATATTGCCTATTTGTTAGAAAAACAACTGTTTTTGGAGCACCCATGGAGGCGAAAATAGGCATTTCTGCTATACTCGGAGAGGAAAAAGAAGTGGCACATCGTAGCCTACCCCTTTCGAGAGGGGGGGGGAGCTTTTGCTTAATATTGCCAATTACTTGGAGAGGAAAAAGAAGTGGCACATCGTAGCCTACCCCTCTCGAGAGGGGGGGGGGAGCTTTTGCTTAATATTGCCAATTTATTTGAAATTTTACAATTTTGAACCCAACATTGAGGCAAAAAAGCGTCTGTGCTTTGTTGTACACCCCATTGATTTGAAACCACTTAGAAAGGAAGTTTACCAGCTACATATAAATAAGCGCTGGCACGTCGAGCCCTAGCCCTCTCAGGGGCTGTCTAAGTCAACCCCCCCTCTATATCATGTACATTGCCAATTTCATTGGATATTTCACCATTTTGCATCATCCATTGAAACAAAAGCGCGTTTCTACTATGTAATACAGCCAATATTATTTTCTTGCAATGACTTGGAGAAGAAAGAGTAGGCTTTGCTCTATCAGCTATAAAGCCTATACCCTTCAGAATGTTCAGGATGCTATAGAATTTACCTCACCAATTTTCAGTATTTGTTGGAATTCACAATTTTGGATCACCCATCAAGGCAAAAGGACGTTTCTACTATTAAACTTGGAAAGGAAAGAGTAGGCTTTGCTCTATTAGCTCCATATAAAGAAGTGTTGGCAAAGCGAAGCTTATCTCCTTCAGACGGCTGTAAAAGTTACCCGGCTAATTTTTGGTATTTGGCAACTTGTTGAAAATTCACCATTTTGGAGCCCCCATTGAAGCAAAAAGGCCAGCGTTCTCGCCAGTGTATAATACGCATGGTTCAAACACCATGCGTGCAGAAATGAAGATTTCAGCAACATGCGTGGCGACATGCGTGGAAAATTAAATGGAAATATTCAGAAAAAAATAATACACTCCATGAACTCATCTTAGTGATATCAACTTCATTTATCGGGTTGCGCCGAAGTCCTACCAACTGAAGACCACTTACAGGCCTACTACGGCGAGGAAAGTGGCAAGTCGCGGCTGCTATTGCGGGCATATGACGGCACGGTACGGTCGTTCCGTTGCCTATTCCCCCGTTTACCCCGCACATCACACCGGCTATGCTCCATGGTGAAACGTCAGATCACAGACTCACACAAAACTTACATGTCGATCTACACGCCATGACGTTGTTTGGTGTTGGAACACACAGTCATAAATCACTAGGAAGTGTCCATGATATATTTTGCATTTGTGTATGTGCTTGAAAGCCAAACGCATGCGCTCAGCTAGCTCAGCGAATTAAGTTGGATGACGCGTCTCGACTCTATTGACCAACTCCATTACATATCACACGACCCTCAATCATGAACGCTGTTTTGTTCCGAAGTTGAATGCATTTCGTGATTTCCAAGAGCCTTTGCCCATATTTGTGTATCGACGATGATTTTCGGAATTCAAACTTTATAAACATTAAAAAAAAAAGAAGAAAACTTACTCTTCCCACGAAATAGCTTGTTTGCCTTCAATCTTCGCAAGCATAGGCTTTTTTTTTCCTCTTTCTTTGGACTGAACGGCAAGTATCTGTGCATTTATGTGCATTTGTGTGGGCTTAAAAATACGCCACAATGGGGCTTCCTTAGCGTCTCTATTTGATGAAAAGGCCGTCGCTTCGGCGCTCCGCAAGGGAGGGGTGACCCCCCTCCTGCACCCACCCCCCAGGAGTGGCAGCACAAGTCCCCGACATGGGTGAATTTTTTTCTGGCGAGAACGCTGAAAAAAGGCGTCTCTGATATATAGTTCTGCCACTTTTTTTTATCTTGAAACCTCTTAGAGAAAAAAGAATATCAGCTATAAATACGTGCTGGCAAATAATAGCCTACCCCCTTCTGGGGGCTGTCGAAATCACCCCCTCCCCCTTTGCATTATTGCCTATTCACTGGAAAATTCACCATTTTTTAACCCCCATTGAGGTACAAAGGCATCTATAAGTAGTGCTGGCACATTAAAGCTTACACATCTGGGCGGCTGTCAAACCATCCCACCCCTTTAGCATTACTGCCTAATCATTTGAAAATTCAAAAATTTTTGAGCCCCCTTTGAGGCAATATGCACTTCTGCTGTATGAACCACCCGATTTCATTTTCTTGAAACCATCTGGAGAGGAAAGAGTAGGTTCCCCTCTTTCAGATATATATGTTGCATTGCTGCCATATCGAAGCCTGCCCACTTCAGGGGACTATTAATGTTACCCCACCTTTTTTACGATTTTTGCCAATTTATTGGAAAACTCGCCATTTTGGAGCCCCCATTGAGGCAAAAATGGTGTTTCTGGCATATAGTAGAGCCACTTTTTTATATATAGCTGATAGAGGAAAGCCTTATATTTCCTCTCCAAGTAGTTTCAAGGCGGTAATTAGCGGCAGAACTATATATCAGAACCGCCTTTTTGCCTCAATTGGGGCACCAAAATGGTGAATTTTCCAATAAATAAGCAATAATGAAAAAGGGGTAGGGTTAGGGTTATATGCTTTTATAATCGAGCATGTCTCTATATGTAGCTGTTAAAGCAAAGCCTTTATTCTTTTCTCTCCGAGTGGTTTCAAGAGAGAAAAAAAGGCATAACTCTTATCAGAAATGCCTTTTTGCCTCAAAGAGGGCTTCAAAATAGTGAATTTTTCAGTAAATAGGCAATAATGCAAAAGGGATGGGGTGATTTCGACAGCCTCTCGGAGGGGATAGGCTTTTATTTGTCAGCCCTTTATATGTGGCTGATAAGGCAAAACCTATTCTTTCCTCCTTAGGTGGTTTCAAGGCAGTAAAATTTGTAGAACTTTATATCAAAATGCCTTTTTGCATAAATTGGGGCTCCAAGATGGGGAATTTCCAATAAAAAGGCGATAATGCAGAAGGGATGGGTGATTTCAACAGCCTCCCGGAGGGGGTAGGTTTTTATTTGCCAACACTTCTTTATGTGTGGCTGATAAAGCAAAACCTATTCTTTCCTCCCTAAGTGGTTTCAAGGCAGTAAAAGATGAAGAACTATATATCAGAAATGCTTTTTTCCTAAATGGGGGCTTCAAAATGGTGAATTTTTCAATAAATATGCAATAATGCAAAAGAGATGGGGTGATTTCAACTGCATCCCGGAGGGGGAAGGTTTTTATTGGCCAGCACTTGTTTATATATAGCTGATAGAGCAAAGCCAAGTCATTGCAAGAAAATAAAATTGGCTGTACTATATAGTAGAAATATCCTTTGCCTCAAAGGGGATTCAAAATGGTGTAATATCCAATGAAATAGGCAATATACATGATATAGAGGGGAAGGGGTTGACTTATACAGCCCTTGAGAGGGCTAGGGCTCGGCGTGCCAGCGCCTATTTATATGAAGCTGGTAAACTCTTCCTTTCTATGTGGTTTCAAATCAATAAAATGGGGTGTACAACAAAGCACAAACGCTTTTTGGCCTCAATGTTGGGTCCAAAATTGTGAATTTTCAAATAAATTGGCAATATTAAGCAAAAGCTTCCCCCCCCGAAGGGTAGGATTCGATGTGCCACTTCTTTAGATTTAGCTGGTAGAACAAAGCCAAAGTGGTTTCAAAGAGATCAAAGTGGCTGTACTGTAGAAAATGCCTGTTTTTGCCTCCATGGTGCTCAAAAAAGTTATTTTTTTAACAAATAGGCAACATACAACATGTACAACAACATGATATAACAAAGGGCAGGGGGGGGGGTGACTTCGACACCCCCACCCCCATGAGAGGGTCAGGCCTTGATGTGCGAACACTTATTTTTATGTAGCTGATAAAGAAAACCCTACTCTTAAAGGGGAAGTTCACCCTGACAAAAAGTTTATTGTAAAAATAGCAGAAAAAATAATTAAAAATATTGCTGAAGGTTTGAGAAAAATTCATCAAATAATTAAAAAGTTATTAGAATTTCAATTATTTGATTTGTGACGTCATATGCGAGCAGCATTCCTACATAGCGAATGGTAAAAAGTCAATAAAATGTCATTTTCTCAGAAAATTGAAAATGGTTTTCACTGTACCCTTTGTATATCAATAGACAAATGATTTTACAACCGATCATGAATAGAAAACAAAATTAAGTCATCAGGAACCATACAAAATTTGAAATTTATGTATTTTATATTACATAACACATGGGGCAGCTGCTCGTTTATGACGTCACAAAACCAAAACTTTGAACTCTAATAACTCTCTTACTCTTTCATGGATTTTCCTCAAACCTTCACCAATACTTTTTACTATTTCTTCTCCTATTTTTAAAACAAAGGTTTCTTCAGGGTGAACTTTCCCTTTAGCTCTACAAGAGGTTAAAAAGTGGAGATAATTGCATTTAATTTTTAACTACTGGTAAACATACATCCATGTATTATGCATGTTATACGCATTAGTCTATGGAAATGCATACAAAAAGCAACATTTCTGATATTGAAGAATTCAAGTTTGACACCTTATAAATTCGCTAAACAAAATGATACAGACTTGGAATTTCATACATGTGATAAAAGTATGTCAGTTAAGCTTTCTGGAACATTTCAAGGATTGTAAAATCTGTCACAGTCATGGCCAAGCTCATGCACGGAAGTAAGTCCTGGAAAACATAAGCCGACCAAGAAAAGTGGCTAAACACCTTCCATGTCAGCTGCCTCGGACGTATCATGCACGTTAAATGGCAGGACAAAGTGAAAGATACAGAGGCCCTTCAGCGTACCTGCTGAAAAGTTTATTCTCGCTCCTTAGTCAAAGGCACCTCAGGTGGTTGGGGCATGTTTGCCGCATGAAACTTTGGCGAATCCCTTCTTGGATTCGCCAAGGTAAGGTGAGCTGTGTGATTGGTCTCACCCAATCGGTAGATCACACCTCCGTTATAAAGACCCCTGCAAACGTGACATAAATCTTGCCGGCATAGACACTAACACTTATGAAGGTGTAGATGATAGTCGCCATTCTGTGGAGAGCTACTAAGCATGCTCAGTACAGGGGTCAAGACGTCAGGAAATAATCTGAATGCTAAGCTGGCAGACCAAAGGCCTAGGAGGAAGGCTAGGACAGCATCTCTATATAAACGTGTCTCAGCGCCATCCTCCATCTGTAAAAATTTGCTCTAGAGACTGCCACTCTAGAGTGGAGCTCTGTAGTCACTCTCGAAAATGTAAGTCTCGCGCTACACCATCGCCTTTTAAGGCGAACTGATGCCTACCAATCATTGGACACATTGATTTAGAAAAAAATATTGATAAAACACTTTCAAATTCAAATAAGACCCTAAAAGCCTCTTCAGTACAAAGATGTGGAAGATGTTGAAATATGACATCTATGATGTAACTTCACCTTGACCTTGAACTTGAGAATTGATAAAAGATTCAGTATTCTTACTGAAATCCCTTTACATTAGTTCTAACACGTATAAGCCTGTAATTTTTCAAGATGGCTGTCGGTGGCCATCTCGGATTTGATCTAAAGATTATCCTTTGTGCAAAATAAATGCATGAATTGAATCAACATACCAAATGACTCATGAATAGAGTTATTATTCATGATTTGGGGGCAAAGGGTTCAACAATTGATATTTCAAGATGGCGGCCATCTTGAATTTGACCTGAAGATGACATTATATTGCAAAATAGAAAGCAGAAATTGATTCTACACACCCCAAAACCCCTCAATAGAGGTATTACTTGTCATTTTGGGGCAAGGGGAACAAAAGTCAATTTTTCAAGATGGCATTTGGCGGCCATCTTGGATTTGACCTGAAGATGACCTAATATTGCAAAAATGATTACAGAAATCGGTTTTACACATCTCTAAACCCCTAAAACGAGTTATTACTCATCATTTTGTGGACAGGGGTTCAAAAGTTAGGTTTTCAAGATGGCATCTGGCGGCCATTTTGGATTTATGCAAATTAGCAAAATTGCCCAAACGGCAACTTTGGGCAACCAAGCTGAATTTGTTCTAGGACCCCATAGGGACACGAATCAGGAAAAAAACTTCATCGGAAAGAACATTTCTAGGTTGATGTATTGAGCCTATGAGACTGTCAAATCAACCAAGAGCAGCAGTGCTGACTTTGAAAACTACTATAACTCGCACAAGATGTTCAGTGATCATTGGCGGCGGAGCAGAGGATTATCTTTTGTGTTTGGGGGGACGCCTATTGTTGCGTCCCCCCAAACATAAAAGATAATCCTCTGCTCCGTCGCCAATGTCAGTGATACTTGGTTACCGGTACTCTATGTCCACGTTTTATGAACTAGACCAATGCAATTACAGAGATATGATGGTAATTCAACAAGTACCCAAAACATAGCCAAAGTTCATTGACCTTACATGATACTTGATCACTATTATGTCCAAGATTAATGAACTAGACCAATATACTTTCAAAGTTATGATGATAATTCAACAAATAACCCCATTATGGCCAAAGTTCATTGACCTTTGACCTTGGTCATGTGACCTGAAATGCGCACAGGATGTTCAGTGATACTTGATTACTCTTATGTCCAAGTTTCATGAATCAGATCCATAAACTTTCAAAGTTATGATGGTTATTCAACAAATACCCCCAATATAGCCAAAGTTCATTGACCCTAAATGACCTTTGACCTTAATCATGTGACCTGAAACTTGCACCGGATGTTCAGTGATACTTGATTACTATTATGTCTAAGTTTAATGAATTAGATCCATAAACTTTCAAAGTTATAATGGTAATTCAACAGATACCCCCGTTCGGCCAAAGTTCATTGACCCTAAATGACCTTTGACCTTGGTCATGTGACGTGAAACTCATGCAGGATTTTTGGTGATACTTGATTAACCTTATGTCCAAGTTTAATGAACTAGGTCCATATATTTTCCAAGTTATGATGTCATTTCAAAAACTTAACCTTCGGTTAAGATTTTTTGTTGACACCGCCGTCGGAAAAGCGGCGCCTATAGTCTCACACTGCTATGCAGGTGAGACAAAAATCTTGGCAAAGATGAAAAGGTTAAGAGGAAGTCTGCTGATTAGCAAGTCTGATCATTGAATTTCTCATTTCTGCCATTTTGGCTCAAGCCTCCTTCAGTGTTGTAGTCAAGGCTCAAACCTCCAAGGCCAAGGCCAAGGCTTTAATACCCAAGGCCAAGGCTTCAATAACCAAGGCTGAGGCCAAGGCATGGAAACCCAAGGCCAAGGCCTGAAAACCTCAAGGCCAAGGCCAAGGCATTTCAATTGTACAATACATGGAAAAAAATAGACAACAATGCTTAGGCGGCATACATGACACACAGGACCAATGTATAAAAGGTGTGAGCGAGCAAAATTTTTTACCCTTGTACATTTAAAACGAAAATAATTTCATGATAGATCATGTAGATTTAGACATAAAAACATTTAATTATTGTTCTAGGCAATTCACATTGCAATAATTATTATTACCAAGGTGATCTGATCCTGGCATGCCCATTCTCAACATATGTCTTTCTCCTCTACCTGGTACAGGGGAGGCAGAATGTAATTTATTTTTTTTTGGGGGGGAGGTCAAAGCCAAAAATGCACTTACAATATAAGTCGAAATGAGAATTTTGGTGCAGATCAGCAAAGCTTTTATAAGGGATTTCTAATTGATAAGACAGATATTTTGATTTAGGCTTTAATTTCCCGCTATAGAAAGCATAGCGAGCAAGTGGTTTTGAAAAAAAAAATCAATTTTGAAGTTGTAAAACTCGATTTTGGGTCAATTATGGTGCTAATCACTGTTAAAAGGGCATCCTTGCGAGATGTTGGAATAAGATGTAATAAGAAATGAAATTTAAATATTTTGAGCTGTTTTTGTAATCATGAAAAAGGTGTGCATCTTACCAAACAAATTAACGCGAGCACAAAACACAAGCTGAAATTTTTACTGACCAGAAAAGGAAGCTGTTCTGGACTGCATTTAGTGACTCATAAATAGGATACATAACTTACCAATCAAATAATGCGAGCGCAAAGCGCAAGCTCAAAAATTTGTAATATTTCGACCTAAAAACTAGACATTCTAAGCATTTTTTTTTGTGTAAATTGAATGCGAACCTTACTTAACAATAATTTATGCAAGCACAATCCAAAATTTGTTGATTTTGAAACCTACAATTTTGCTCTGTATGCCATGCTTGGCCCCTCAAAATTTTTGGCTCATCATGCCATTGATGCCATAGCCCATTTGGAAATGACGAAATTGAAGTTTGTGTTCAAGTTTACCGAATCTTTTCAGAATATCATTAAGACTTAAAACATTCTTGTTGGTCAAAGAAAATAATACAAGGAAAACCTAATGGAATAGAAATCAACCTTGTTATCATTCTTTAGAGTAAGCTATTTTTAAAGTATGAAAATTGTTGTCAAAATTGCAGTCAGATCTGTCAGAATTATTCCTGTCATAAAATCCGTATAATCAGTGGCGTACCGTGGGTCACGGCATTGGGGGGCACCAGCAAAAACTTGGAACTGCCTAGTGAGCTCGCGAAGCGCGCCCAGTTGCCAGGTATACTGACCTAATAGAGATATTTTTATAAGGACAGTGCCAATAAACGGACCTGTATCTCACTAGTCAAATAATGCGAGCGCGAAGCGCGAGCTTAAAATTTTTGATATTCAAACCTAAAAAGGGACATTACAATCAATCTTTTGTAATCATGATACGTACCTGTCTCGCTAAATAATGCGAGCGCGAAGCGAGAACTGAAATTTTTGTAAATATTGACCCCAAACAGGAAGATTTTAAGGACTATATTTTAGGAATCTTTTATCTATTAAGATTATACACATCTCACCATAGTCATTTAATGGGAGTGCCAATAAGCGCTTGCTGATTTTGTTAGAATTACATCTAAACATGCACATAAGCACTTGTAATCATGATGAACATACCCATCTCACTAATCAAATCTTGCGAGCACAAAGCGCGAGCTGAAAATTTAGGAAATTCAGACCTGAAGAGGGGCATTTTAAGGCTTGTTTGTAGGAATTCAAGAACACCTTACGTAGTTCACTAACCAAATGATGCGAGCGCGAAGCGCGAGCTGAAAATTTTTGATATTCAGATCAGAAAACAGAAAAGGAGACATTTTAAGGACTCATTCTAGGAATTGATGGAGAGCAGACATCTTTCACCAATCCACTACTGCAAACGTAAGCACGGACAGGAAATGTTTAATATTAAGACCTTAAAATGGGACAATCACTTAAAGTATTCATGAAAAAGAAGCATACTATTGTTCATGTAAAAGAATAACTCGAAGTGCGAGGAAATATATTTGGTAGTTTGGTGTATATTGACTTGAAAACGGGAGGTTTTAGTATAACAGGATTATATATCTGGGTAAACAGACAATGGGAGCACCAGGAACAATGAAGACATATATGCCCTGAGCCAATTATGTTTCATTTATATGAAAAAAAATGTTTCTTATGTAATGTAACATAACATAATTATGACATTATAATGAACATTAATATCTTCTTTCCCACTACGTTTCTCTTCCTTTCTCCCTCTTTTCCTCCTTTTTTTTTAGTCAGCCGATAGGGGGGGGGGCACGTGCCCCCATGCCCCCCCCTGTAGTTACGCCACTGACTATAATCCTAATCATAATTATTATCATTATTATTGATATTGTCATTATCCTTATTAGTCATGATTACATCATATTACCAATAAATAATATTAATTTTCATCATTTCTCTTTGTTACATAATTATGTGATGATAATTGCAATTGATGGCACTGCTAAGTACACTTACTGCTTCTGCTGCGGCTGACTGGTAGTATTTAGTGTCATTAGATGTACAGAACAATTGAAACATTTATAATTACTTTTATAAAACAAATGAAAGTACAAAATACAAAATGCCTTGAAAAAGCCTTGAAATTTCAAGGCTCAAAATCCTCAAGGCCAAGGCCCTCTCAAGGCCAAGGCTTGAATGTTCAAGGCCAAGGCTTTGAAAAAATAGGCCTTAAGGCGCCTTAAGGCCAAGGCCGAGCATCAAGGCACTACAACACTGGCTTCCTTTTGAACCCCCCCCACAAAAACGTCTCACGTTCGCTCAAGCTTGATGAAAATTTATTTTTACATGAAATTTCAAAGATAAGATTTCAGATCATCTATTGACATCAAAATATAGATGTCATAATTGGAAAAAAATTTCGTATACACTCCAAAACAAATATCCAAAACTGAACAAGAGTGTCGCTAAGGTGAGCACATAATACGCCCGTCTGTAACACAGAAAATGGAGCTATTGGTCAAACAAGAATGTGGAAGATGGTGACTTCACCTTTGACCTTCTGACCTCAAAATCAATAGAATTGCTAGGATCTATGCTAGTATCATACACACCAAACTACATGAGCCTAGGTTCAGTTCAACTGAAGTTATCACGTTTACAAGGACTGCAGAAGGGTACAATGAAAATATGTCACTGCGACCTTGACCTTTGACCTTTTGACCTCAAAATCAAAAGAATTGCTAGGATCTATGCTAGTATCATACACACCAAATTATATGAGCCTAGGTTTGGTTAAAATGAAGTTATCGCGTTTACGAGTGCAGAAGGATAAATGAAAATACATCACTGTGACCTTGACCTTTTGACCTAAAAAAATTAGTGGGCTTCTTGGGATCAATGCTAGTATCATCAACACCAAATTATATGAGCCTACATGTAGGTTACATTCAACCAAAGAGAGATGGGGAGAGGTCAGTTTTTTTTCTTGAGTCACGACTTTAAAGGGAACATCAAGATTCATTAATTCGACACTTCAGGCAATAAGAACCCCTATATCCGACTACAACGATGCAGTCATACATGATATAGGTTCGTTGTTGAAAACTAGGCTGAAAACAAAGCCTTCAGACTGCCCAGTGGGCAATAAATCTTTGCTGTAACCATTTATTTATCAGCAGAGACATAATGAAGATAAAAATATGTTGTTTGGAAGATTTAATATCACGCAAAATGCAGGAAACATCAATAAAAAGTCATATCGTTCGCACACCTCAGCTATATGGTGAAAATAGGCAAAAACGGACGATTTCTATGTGCGCACCATATTGAAAAGGGGGCTAAAATCAGTCTACGTCATTTCCAATTACTGACATATGTTTTCTTAAAGTAGAGATATACAGTGCGTATCAAAAAAAAGTTTACACTTTGAAAAAATCCTGTAAAATTATACATATGGAATTTCCAGAAGATTTTTCCACACTTTAACATTGGTACAGATCCATTTAAACAAATGACGATATAACTGTCGAAAAATATTTCCGCTTGAGTGAGCACCACTCACTTTTGAAAAGTTAGTGAAAAATGATTTGCGCAGAACTTTGAAATAGTTTTGCGGATAAAAGTAGACCCTGATCATGAAGAACATATGTAATTTAGATAGGAAAATTGATTTGAAGATATCTTTTACCCTTTTAAACTTGTTTCCTTGCCAAAAAACTTCGAAGAGTGCATTTCGCCCCACCCCACTTCCCCACATACTGAGGCCATTGTGACGATATTTGCTTTACACTGAGCTGTAATTTACATGAAATGGCTAAGGCATGATTTTCATTTTGATAATCATTGTCAAGGTTGGGAAAAGTGTGGAGAAACAAGTATTAAATGAAAAATGAAAAGTAAACCCACTTTAAATGATAAAAACTTAGTGAAAAAATGCTAGAGATGTCTGAAATAGACTTTTGTTCAGATTCAGTTATGTCGTAAGATCCAGCTGGCACAAAAAGGTTAAAGGTTATGCTTACTAAGTGTTAAAATGTCAATTTGGGCGGCAAAATTGTTACAAGATGCTTGAATGTATCCGTTTTATTTCAATTGACTAAAAGTGAAAGGGAAATGTATGAGAAATGTGTCACAGGGTAAGTTTAATTTCGCCCTTTCCACTTGACACAGCGTGAAAACGAGCATTTCTGCGCAAACAGATTTATGCGAGCTTTACAAAAATGGACAGTGCTCACTCAATTGTAACATTCTGTCAAAACTTTTACTTTCATTGGATAGAGGAGACTCAAATCTAAGATTATATGTGAAAAAAATACCCACATGTTGTATATTTTTTAATTCACAGGTCTTTTTCAAAGTGTAAACTTATTTTTGATACGCACTGTAGATGAAGAGAGTGATATTATGCTTGAGAGGAAATATATCAAAAAAAGTACACTAAAAAAGAAAATAAATTTCTGAATCGATTTTCGACAATTTTTGATGCAAGAAATCTCCCCAACTAATGATATGCAAATTTCATTACGTAATTTGCATATATAAACAATAATTTCTGTTCGTGAAAATTTGCATGTCTCTTTTGTGCTACTTGAACAAAATATTTTAAAAGTTTCATACAGAACAACCAGGATTTGGCTGAGATATTCTCCCTTGACTTTATGCTATGTGTAGAATGTCCAAAAAATGGTGAAATAGGGCCATTTTGTAGTGACATCATATATTACGTCATTTCGGCGGGAAGACAAAGGGTGCAATGCATTTTTGTAAACTTCAGGGTCTATGCCATCCAGCTATGGGGTCATTTCCTTGTCCGGCTTTCGGTTGAATAAATCTCCTGGGCTGCCGGACTAGTACTAGGCTGATTCGTTCATATGCAGGGATGTTGTACTTGGAGGGATGCATAATGCAAGCATTGATTTGGGATAGATTTTTCTTTGGAACAATAAAGTGAAAGTTTTAATCTCATTTCATATAGTTTCTTTTGAAATAGAAATCAAAGAGAAGGGGGGAATAAAAGGCTTACTTTAATTTATAAGGAACAGATAGTACTCTACCCTAGATGTTCAATAATTGAAAAACCCTATTCGGGAAGTCTTCACAAGTAGGTCAAATACTGGCTTAGAAATGCATAATTTTACAGGATATTTTCTAGGTGTAAACTTTTGTTTGATACGCACTGTATAGGAGAAACAACTTTTAGCCTCAATGTGGGCTCCAAATTCACAAATTAATACAATACGGTAAAATATGGAAAAGTGGTGGGTGATTTGGGAGCCCCTGATGGGGACAGGCTTCGGTATGCGAGCACATCTTCAAATGAAGCTGATAGAGAAATCCTACCTTTTCGTCTCCCAGGAAATACAAAACAATAAAGTGACTTTTCTGCAAAGCAGAAACGCTGTCTGTCTCAATGGGGCTCAAAAATGGCGAATTTTCCAAGAAATGGGCAAAATAAGAAACCGGGGTTGGGTGACTTCAGCAGCCCCCTGAGGGGGATAGGCTTCAATGTGACAGTACTTCGTTATATGTATTAACTGATAGATAAAAGGATACTCTAACGTCTCCATGTGGTTTTAAGACAATGAAAGTGGATAGCTATTAAACAAAAACACCCTTTTGCCTCAGCGGGGGCTCCAAATTGGCAGATTTATCCATAAATTTGCAAAATACGAAAAAGGGGAGGGTGTCTTTGGCAACCCACAGACGGGGTTGGCTTTGATGTGCCAGCGATTCTTATCATGTAGTAAATAGAAGAAGGCCTACTCTTTCTTCCAAGTGGTTTAAAACAATAAAAGTGACTTCACTACATAGTAGAAACACTTTTTCCTCAAAGTGGCTCCAAAATGATGAATTTTTCTAAGAAATAGGCAAAATATGATAAAGGGGCTGGGTGAATTGGGGCCGTCCCCTGAGAGGGTAGGCCTCGCTGTGCCCTCACTTCTTTATATGTAGCTGATAGAGGAAAAACTACTCTTTCGTCTCCAAGTGATTTCAGGAAAATAATAGTTGGCTTTCTACCTAACCGAAGCATCATTTTGCCACATTGAGGGCTCCAAAGTGCAAGGTATTTTAATAGTCCAAGGTATTTTAATAGTCAAGCTACGGATAAGGGTGGGGGTACCTTCGACAGGCTCTTGCGGGACCATGCTTTAAGGTGCCAAAACGTAATTGCTTGCGAAAAGCAGAGCAATGCCTGCGCTAACTTTTATAAGAGGTGTCATTAACATAAAAGTTGCTTTAATATGTAGAAAACGTCTTTTGCCCTCATACCCATATATGCAATATACACCTTTGTATCGCTACGTTCATTACATGCATTTATGCGTGCTAGTCACACCCACAAAGGCGAGGCAAGACCGATTGAGTCTATTGTACTCTTTTGAAAGGCACGCCAGCGAGCGCATTACAGCGGTATCACGAGTGTGACTGGGTGTAAGAGATTGATTTTTGGTGTTATTTTATCGCAATATCCAGGAATACATCTGGAGGTATTTTCCCTTCATAGGAAAGTTAAGACATTAATATTGTCATAAGCCAATGTTCTCGTTAATATATCCTTTATCATGTTGCATGCTTATATTTTGCATTAGTTATTGATAGTAATGACAAAACAGAAAGATATCAATGCACATGCAAATTTTAACCTAAAACATGGAAATTTCGGCATAAATTCTCATATTTTTCCAACAAGTGGAATGCCTCTGGCCGTCTCACCTGCATCACGCCATTCAACATAGCAGCAGTGCTGACTTTGAAAACTACTATAACTCGCACAAGATGTTCAGTGATACTTGATTACTCTTATTTTATGAACTAGACCAATACACATACAGAGATAGGATGGTAATTCAACAAATACCCCAAATGTGGCCAAAGTTCATTGACCTTACATGACCTTTGACCTTGATCATGTGACCTGAAACTCGCACAGGATGTTCAGCGATACTTGATTACTCTTATGTGCAAGTTTCATGAATCAGATCCATAAACTTTCGAAGTTATGATGGTAATTCAACAAATACCCCCAATTTGGCCAAAGTTCATTGACCTTTGACCTTGGTCATGTGACCTAAAATGTGCACAGGATGTTCAGTGATACTTGATTACAATTATGTCCAAGTTTCATGAATCAGATCCAAAAACTTTAAAGTTATGATGGTAATTCAACAGATACCCATGGCAGCAATGTCTACACCCACAGAAAATTCAATAGGTGGCTTTGCTTTACAATTATGGACCTTCATGCCACATTCAAATACCAGTGAAATGCCTCTGGCGGTCTCACCTGCATTTGGGGGGACGTCTATTGTTGCGTTCCCCCAAACATAAAAGATAATCCTCTGCTCCGCCGCCAATGTCAGTGATACTTGGTTACCGGTACTCTATGTCCACGTTTTATGAACTAGACCAATGCACTTACAGAGATATGATGGTAATTCAACAAATACCCACAACATGGCCAAAGTTCATTGACCTTACATGACCTTTGACCTTGATCATGTGACCTGAAACTCACACAGGATGTTCAGTGATACTTGATTACTCTTATTTCCAAGTTTCATGAATCAGATCCATAAACTTTCAAAGTTATGATGGTAATTCAACAAATACCCCCAATTTAGCCATAGTTCATTGACCCTAAATGACCGTTGACCTTAATCATGTGAACTGAAACTTGCACAGGATTTTCAGTGATACTTAATTACTATTATGTCCAAGTTTAATGAACTAGACCAATATACTTTCAAAGTTATGATGGTAATTCAACAAATACCCCCATTATGGCCAAAGTTCATTGACCTTTGACCTTGGTCATTTGGCCTGAAATGCGCACAGGATGTTCAGTGATACTTGTTTACTCCTATGTCCATGTTTAATGAACTAGACCAATATACTTTCAAAGTTATGATGGTAATTCAATAAATACCCCCAATTTAGCCAAAGTTCACTGACCCTAAATGACCTTTGACCTTAATCATGTGACCTGAAACTTGCACAGGATGTTCAGTGATACTTGATTACTATTATGTCTAAGTTCAATGAATCAGATCCATAAACTTTCAAAAGTTATGATGGTAATTCAACAGATACCCCCAATTCGGCCAAAGTTCATTGACCCTAAATGACCTTTGACCTTGGTCATGTGATGTGAAACTCATGCAGGATGTTCAGTGATGGTGATACTTGGTGATACTTGATTAACCTTATGTCCAAGTTTAATGAACTAGGTCCATATATTTTCCAAGTTATGATGACATTTCAAAAACTTTTGATGTTGATTCCCCCAACATGGTCTAAGTTCATTGACCCTAAATGATTTTTGACCTTGGTCATGTGACATGAAACTCTAATTGGATGCTCAGTAATACTTGATTAACCTTATGGCCAAGTTTGATGAACTAGGTCCATATACTTTCTAAGTTATGATGTCATTTCAAAAACTTAACCTTAGGTTAAGATTTGATGTTGATGCCGCTGCCGTCGGAAAAGCGGCGCCTATAGTCTCACTCTGCTATGCAGGTGAGACAAAAATATTAATTGGACTGTCCAGAAAATGACTGCAATCGATTTCTATGCATATCTATTTAATATTTTCCAACTGTCTGTGCAAAAATTTGAAAATAAGGGCTCACAGGCCTAATTCATTTCCCATAGACTCATGTGTTAAAGTGGCACTTAAAAAGAATTCATAAAAAATAAGGAGGAAATTCGAGGGTTGGATGTTTACTACCAGTGGATAGGATAAATGTCTGACATTCCATATCTGACCAGAAAAGGGTACCTTGACAGGCTCATTTTAAAAATTAATCATCATTTATTAGGACTACACCTGACAGGACCAAATTCATCGCTTGAGAGAGTAAAATGACCCTTATTCTTCTGCCAGTAAAAATATAGTTCAATGGTGGTGATATATCTTTCCTATTTGGAAAAAGTAAGTTCAGTAGGTACCCTCCCTAGAATCAGTGTTAGATTGTCAGTCATATTCATTCATTTCTGTCAATCAGCAATATCAAATTTAAAAATTGAGCAATGGGTTGGCTCGAATGAATATCTATGGCCCGCCAGTTGTGATTAGGCCCGTGCAACCATAAATGATTTTGATGAAAAATCCAAGATGGCCGACAAAAATGGGGTCCTCTGGGCCTTCCGTACAGAATATGACCCGGCAGCAACACATTTTCTGGACCACTGATATCATGCCAACATGATGGGACCATCAAACCTTATGAACCCGATCAGCTGAATAAACTCGCCCAGCCCCCGGTCTAAATGGGCTTTGGTCTTGGATTCCTGTACATTTCAATGAGAATACAAGATTTTGGAATTAATTCTGCCCTTTATCCCACAGAGAGGGACACTTTTTTTTTTGGGGGGGGAACAAGCTTTATTTGGAGAGCTTAATTTATATGCGATCTTACCTATAGAACCTGGATGTAATGTAACCGTCATCGTGGGACCACATTCAAAATAACATTCAGGAGGAGGGGTCATAGTCCAGATCTTGTGACCTTTAACCTGAGCTTGCCATGATGGTTTATCAACAGCATCAATCTGTACAGTGTAGGAACAAAATTCATGTCAAAATGACTGGAACACATTTATGATATATAGCCCTATTCCTTTACCTTGGAAGTAAACCTTGAAGTGGGCAAAACTTTTATTTGCCTCTTATCATTGAATGAATCATGATTATGGTAAATTCTTTTAATACAGGTCTACAGATTACTGAAAGTTTTTATAAACTTGACTAAGGCTACTTCTTTGTTGGTTTGTGAAAAGAATGATGAACACGAAAATTACTGAGCATCTCATATGAAGAAATATTAGCCAAAATTAGTGCCGTTATTGGTAAGAAAATTCTCTGTCGATAGACTTGATACTCGGCTAGCATAAGGGTAAAAATATCTTACTGATATTGACAACAATATGTATTGACAAAAGAACATTTATTTAATAGACCTGTTCGAGGTAAAATTGAATGCACAATGGCAGATTAGACATAGCTGCATCCCGTCCATGTCGGTGCCATAGCTTTTAGGCCAGGCTTGGGCTACACCAATAGAGCATAACCGGCAACGCAGATTGTACATTGTCAGTGTCAGTCTAACTTTTCTGAAGTTACAAACATGACAAAACAAATAACACCCTATGAACTAAAAAGAAAGAAATGAATTAACCTGTGAGGTTGTAACAGATTCAAATCTTTTGATGTCTAGCTGATTTTTTGAACTCTTAAAGGACTATATTCTGATAGGTTTAATTTAACCCTAGTTTAAAGTTAACCCTGGTTTAACTAAGCCTCCTCTAAACCTCACCTCTAGTCTAAGTGTAGTTTTATTACTTTGGTATTCTGATAGCCAGGTTTAACTAAACCTGGGTTCAACCCGAGTCTGAAATTCTTTTTGGCAATAACCTCTTTCAACAAAAACTACTACCTTTTTGGTTAATTACCCGGTACTGCTGCAGGTGTGACTGCAACAAAGTTGATAAATGTCACTACAGTTGGTTTTCCATCATTTTTTTTCAAGGAAACTAATTCCAATTGTAATAAAAGAAGAGCATTCATCACCCATACATGGTAGATTTTTAAAATTCAGTTTATAAAAAAAAATAATGTTTTTATCAATTATGAAATATTTCACTTCCAAACTGAGAAACTTGCAGTTTTTTCATATAATAGTCCCATTTATTGCTTTTCATGCATTGTTTTGTCAAAATTTAAATCAAAGTTAAAAAGAGAATAGATTCCCCTCATCCACTTTAGAGTCTAGATCTAAAAGAATAACTTAAAGGGATGGTCCGGGCTGAAAATATTTATATCTTACTACATAGAGTAGAATTCACAGAGCAAAATGCAGAAAATTTCATCAATTCAATTCAATTCTTTTATTTCATTTCCATTCAAAACATAATACAAAGTAATATAAAACAATACAAATCAAGTACAATTTTACAGAAGGGCATTCTTATTTTGTAAAACAGACAAAAAAAAAAACACAGTATAATATAGAGCATAATTGGAAATGAGGGGGATCCACTAAAAAGCAAAGCTTGTAAAATTGTGGATCTCCCTTGGAAATGAAGAAATTATAGTCGACTTACTATATGCGTTACAGGAAAGAAAAAGAGAAAAAAGAAATCATATTGATGGAAACATAATTACTGAGCAAATGCAAAGCTTTTCACACAGAGGTCTTCGTTGTAAAGGATGTGTTGCACAAGACAGAAGAAAAAAAAACAGAGAGAAGGGATGACAAGATGTAGAAGACAAGACAAAACAAGAGACAGGACAGTACAAGACAACTATTTTTTTAAAAGGAGTAAAACTAAGAATGGGAAAGGGCTGACCATGAACCAGCTTGATCTGGTGAAATAACAAAAGATATGACTGGACAATATAGATGAAAAAAGATAAAAGTGAAAAATGTAAGGATTATAATCAAGATAATGAAGTGTTAGTTCCGTTGCGAAGAATTATAGCAATTAAGCAGGATAAGTTTGAGTTTACGTTTGAATGAATTCAAGGAGACACTGTCTTTAACATTATTAGCGAGTGAGTTCCAGAATTTAGGACCGTTGAATAGTAATGTATTTTTGGCCAGTAAAGTTCTGTAAAGTGGAAAGTGAAGTTCGTCAGAGTGTCTCGTAGGATAGTTATGATAAAATTGATTTTTAGGGAACATGGCATCAAAAATACAGGGAAGTGCATTATTATTATAACTATACATGAAGTGTCCTAACGGGTGTCTGGAAAACGAAGACCGAAGACCGGGGACACATATCACACTCGTGTGAAAGCGTTTGTAGTTCACGCACGAAGTGTGTACAAAGCACTGCAAAGTGTGTACAAAACACGTCCGCGGGTTAGAATGGACTTTGGACCTTGCCCCCTACACATGTTCTCCAATTGACATAACGCATGTCCCCGGTCTTCGATCTTCGTTTTCCAGACCTGTTGTTGGGTGTCTGGAAAATGAAGACAGAAGACCGGGGATCGCATCCGTCTAGCTAAAATAAACCATTATTATATTCAGATCAAATTCAGGAATATTCTGATATTGGATATGTAGTCAGTTATGATTGGTTGATAAGTTAATGATTAATTGTAAGGATATCGTTATCAGCTAGGGCATAATTAATACATAACAATCACGCACGAAGTGTGTACAAAGCACTGCAAAGTGTGTACAAAACACGTGCGCGGGTTAGAATGGACTTTGGACCTTGCCCCCTACACATGTTCTCCAATTGACATAACGCATGTCCCCGGTCTTCGATCTTCGTTTTCCAGACCTGTTGTTGGGTGTCTGGAAAACGAAGACAGAAGACCGGGGATCGCATCCATCTAGCTAAAATAAACCATTATTATATTCAGATCAAATTCAGGAATATTCTGATATTGGATATGTAGTCAGTTATGATTGGTTGATAAGTTAATGATTAATTGTAAGGATATCGTTATCAGCTAGGGCATAATTAATACATAACAATAACGTACAATACACCTCATACTGCGCAATCACGTACAAGCAGTCTCAACTTAACTGCTGTTTGCAACTACCATTGACATTACGCGTGTCCCCGGTGTTCGTTTTCCAGACCTGTTGTTGGGTGTCTGGAAAACGAAGACAGAAGACCGGGGATCGCATCCGTCTAGCTAAAATAAACCATTATTATATTCAGATCAAATTCAGGAATATTCTGATATTGGATATGTGATCAGTTATGATTTGTTGATAAGTTATGATTAATATTGTATGGATATCGTGATGTGAATGATAATTGATTGAGCAATATATCGCGCACAGCTGGAATTTGCAATTTTACTACCATTGACATAACACATGTCCCTGGTCTTCGATCTTCGTTTTCCAGACCTGTTGTTGGGTGTCTGGAAAACGAAGACAGAAGATCGGGGATCGCATCCGTCTAGCTAAAATAAACTATTATTATATTCAGATCAAATTCAGGAATATTTTGATCTTGGATACGTCATCTGCTATGATTGGCGGCGGATAAGTTAATGATTAATAATTGTATGGATATGGCAATTACATACAAGCAGTCTCAACTTAACTGCCGTTTGCAATTATATATATTTATGATAATTGATTGAGCAATATATCGCGCTCAGCTCAGCTGGCATGAAAATTTTACGACCGGGGATCGCGTATAATTTTGTCCAGCTAAGATAGGCCTATAATATTCAGCACCAGTTCGAGAATATTTTGATCTTGGATACGTCATCTGCTTTGATTGGCCGCGGATAAGTTATGGTTATTTGTGTGAATGGTTCTAGGACAATTACCCCCGGACAACTACCCCCCGAGGACAATTACCCCCCCCCCGGACAATTACCCCCCGGACAACTACCCCCGGGACAATCACCCCCAGACAATTCCCCTGGACAACCACCCCCCGAACAACTACCCCCGGACAATAAGCCCCCCGAGGACACTTACCCCCCCCCGGACAATTATCCTCGAGGACAATTACCCCTGGACAATTACCCTGGACAATAACCCCCGAGGACAATTATCCCCCGGACAATTACCCCTGCCTGAGGACAATTACGTACAAGCAGTCTCAACTTAACTGCCGTTTGCAACTATTTTACTACCATTGACATAACACATGTCCCCGGTCTTCGATCTTCGTTTTCCAAACCTGTTGTTGGGTGTCTGGAAAACGAAGACAGAAGACCGGGGATCGCATCGATCCGTCTAGCTAAACCACTATTTTATTCAGATCAAATTCAGGAATATTCTGATATTGGATTTGTTATCAGTTATGATTGGTTGATAAGTTAATGATTAATTGTATGGATATCGTGATGTGAATGATAATTGATTAAGCAATATATCACGCTCAGCTCAGCTGGCATGAAAATTTTACGACCATTGACATAACGCATGTCCCCGGTCTTCGATCTTCGTTTTCCAGACCTGTTGTTGGGTGTCTGGAAAACAAAGACAGAAGACCGGGGATCGCGTATAATTTTGTCCAGCTAAGATAGGCCTATAATATTCAGCACCAGTTCAAGAATATTTTGATCTTGGATACGTCATCTGCTTTGATTGGCTGCGGATAAGTTATGGTTATTTGTGTGAATGGTTCTAGGACAATTACCCCCGGACAATTACCCTCCCCCCCCGGACAATTACCCCCCGGACAACTACCCCCAGGACAATCACCCCCAGACAATTCCCCCGGACAACCACCCCCCGAACAACTACCCCCGGACAATAAGCCCCCCGAGGATACTTACCCCCCCCCGGACAATTACCCCCTGGACAATTACCCTGGACAATAACCCCCGAGGACAATTATCCCCCGGACAATTACCCCTGCCTGAGGACAATTACGTACAAGCAGTCTCAACTTAACTGCCGTTTGCAACTATTTTACTACCATTGACATTACGCGTGTCCCCGGTCTTTGTTTTCCAAACCTGTTGTTGGGTGTCTGGAAAACGAAGACAGAAGACCGGGGATCGCATCGAATCGTCTAGCTAAAATAAACCATTATTATATTCAGATCAAATTCAGGAATATTCTGATATTGGATATGTGATCAGTTATAATTGGCTGATAAGTTAATGATTAATTGTATGGATATCGTGATGTGAATGATAATTGATTGAGCAATATATCGCGGTCAGCTGTCATTTGCAATTTTACTACCATTGACATAACACATGTCCCCGGTCTTCGATCTTCGTTTTCCAGACCTGTTGTTGGGTGTCTGGAAAACGAAGACAGAAGACCGGGGATCGCGTATAATTTTGTCCAGCTAAGATAGGCCTATAATATTCAGCACCAGTTCAAGAATATTTTGATCTTGGATACGTCATCTGCTTTGATTGGCTGCGGATAAGTTATGGTTATTTGTGTGAATGGTTCTAGGACAATTACCCCCAGACAATTACCCCCCCCCGGACAATTACCCCCCGGACAACTACCCCCGGGACAATCACCCCCAGACAATTCCCCCGGACAACCACCCCCCCGAACAACTACCCCCGGACAATAAGCCCCCGAGGATACTTACCCCCCCCGGACAATTACCCCCTGGACAATTACCCTGGACAATAACCCCCAAGGACAATTATCCCCCGGACAATTACCCCTGCCTGAGGACAATTACGTACAAGCAGTCTCAACTTAACTGCCATTTGCAACTATTTTACTACCATTGACATTACGCGTGTCCCCGGTCTTCGTTTTCCAAACCTGTTGTTGGGTGTCTGGAAAACGAAGACAGAAGACTGGGGATCGCGTATAATTTTGTCCAGCTAAGATAGGACTATAATATTCAGCACCAGTTCAAGAATATTTTGATCTTGGATACGTCATCTGCTTTGATTGGCTGCGGATAAGTTATGGTTATTTGTGTGAATGGTTCTAGGACAATTACCCCCGGACAACTACCCCCGGACAATTACCCCCCCCCCCCGGACAATTACCCCCCGGACAACTACCCCCGGGACAATCACCCCCAGACAATTCCCCGGACAACCACCCCCCGAACAACTACCCCCGGACAATAAGCCCCCCGAGGACACTTACCCCCCCCCCCCGGACAATTATCCTCGAGGACAATTACCCTGGACAATAACCCCCGAGGACAATTATCCCCCGGACAATTACCCCCCCCCCCGGACAATTACCCCCCGGACAACTACCCCCGGGACAATCACCCCCAGACAATTCCCCCGGACAACCACCCCCCCGAACAACTACCGCCGGACAATAAGCCCCCCGAGGATACTTACCCCCCCCCCCGGACAATTACCCCCTGGACAATTACCTGGACAATAACCCCCAAGGACAATTACCCCTGCCTGACGACAATTACGTACAAGCAGTCTCAACTTAACTGCCGTTTGCAACTATTTTACTACCATTGACATTACGCGTGTCCCCGGTCTTCGGTCTTCGTTTTCCAAACCTGTTGTTGGGTGTCTGGAAAACGAAGACAGAAGACCGGGGATCGCATCGAATCGTCTAGCTAAAATAAACCATTATTATATTCAGATCAAATTCAGGAATATTCTGATATTGGATATGTGATCAGTTATAATTGGCTGATAAGTTAATGATTAATTGTATGGATATCGTGATGTGAATGATAATCGATTGAGCAATATATCGCGCTCAGCTGTCATTTGCAATTTTACTACCATTGACATAACATATGTCCCCGGTCTTCGATCTTCGTTTTCCAGACCTGTTGTTGGGTGTCTGGAAAACGAAGACAGAAGACCGGGGATCGCATCCGTCTAGCTAAAATAAACTATTATTATATTCAGATCAAATTCAGGAATATTTTGATCTTGGATACGTCATCTGCTATGATTGGCGGCGGATAAGTTATGGTTACTTCTGTGAATATCGTTATCATAGGGCATAAGAATACATAACAATTATAACGTACATAATTCATTTCAACCATGGAATTCAGCCATTGCAATTCTCAAAACTGTCATAAACTGAAAACTTGCATACAATACACCTCATACTGCGCAATCACGTACATATACAAGCAGACTCAACTTAACTGGCGTTTGCAATTATTTTACTACCATTGACATTACGCATGTCCCCGGTCTTCGATCTTCGTTTTCCAAACCTGTTGTTGGGTGTCTGGAAAACGAAGACAGAAGACCGGGGATCGCGTATAATTTTGTCCAGCTAAGATAGGACTATAATATTCAGCACCAGTTCAAGAATATTTTGATCTTGGATACGTCATCTGCTTTGATTGGCTGCGGATAAGTTATGGTTATTTGTGTGAATGGTTCTAGGACAATTACCCCCAGACAATTACCCCCCCCCGGACATTTACCCCCCGGACAATCACCCCCAGACAATTCCCCCGGACAACCACCCCCCGAACAACTACCCCGGACAATAAGCCCCCCGAGGACACTTACCCCCCCCCGGACAATTATCCTCGAGGACAATTACCCCCTGGACAATTACCCTGGACAATAACCCCCGAGGACAATTATCCCCCGGACAATTACCCCTGCCTGAGGACAATTACGTACAACTATTTTACTACCATTGACATTACGCGTGTCCCCGGTCTTCGTTTTCCAAACCTGTTGTTGGGTGTCTGAAAAACGAAGACAGAAGACCGGGGATCGCATCGAATCGTCTAGCTAAAATAAACTATTATTATATTCAGATCAAATTCAGGAATATTCTGATATTGGATATGTGATCAGTTATAATTGGCTGATAAGTTAATGATTAATTGTATGGATATCGTGATGTGAATGATAACTGATTGAGCAATATATCGCGGTCAGCTGTCATTTGCAATTTTACTACCATTGACATAACACATGTCCCCGGTCTTCGATCTTCGTTTTCCAGACCTGTTGTTGGGTGTCTGGAAAACGAAGACAGAAGACCGGGGATCGCGTATAATTTTGTCCAGCTAAGATAGGACTATAATATTCAGCACCAGTTCAAGAATATTTTGATCTTGGATACGTCATCTGCTTTGATTGGCTGCGGATAAGTTATGGTTATTTGTGTGAATGGTTCTAGGACAATTACCCCCGGACAACTACCCCCGGACAATTACCCCCCGAGGACAATTACCCCCCCCCGGACAATTATCCTCGAGGACAATTACCCTGGACAATAACCCCCGAGGACAATTATCCCCCGAGGACAATTATCCCCCGAGGACAATTATCCCCCGGACAATTACCCCCGGACAATTACCCCCCGGACAACTACCCCCGGGACAATCACCCCCAGACAATTCCCCCGGACAACCACCCCCCCGAACAACTACCCCCGGACAATAAGCCCCCCGAGGATACTTACCCCCCCCCCCGGACAATTACCCCATGGACAATTACCCTGGACAATAACCCCCAAGGACAATTACCCCTGCCTGAGGACAATTACGTACAAGCAGTCTCAACTTAACTACCATGCAACTATTTTACTACCATTGACATTACGCGTGTCCCCGGTCTTCGTTTTCCAAACCTGTTGTTGGGTGTCTGAAAAACGAAGACAGAAGACCGGGGATCGCATCGATCCGTCTAGCTAAAATAAACCATTATTATATTCAGATCAAATTCAGGAATATTCTGATATTGGATATGTGATCAGTTATAATTGGCTGATAAGTTAATGATTAATTGTATGGATATCGTGATGTGAATGATAATTGATTGAGCAATATATCGCGCTCAGCTGGCATTTGCAATTTTACTACCATTGACATAACACATGTCCCCGGTCTTCGATCTTCGTTTTCCAGACCTGTTGCTGGGTGTCTGGAAAACGAAGACAGGGGATCGCATCCGTCTAGCTAAAATAAACCATTATTATATTCAGATCAAATTCAGGAATATTTTGATCTTGGATACGTCATCTGCTATGATTGGCGGCGGATAAGTTATGGTTACTTCTGTGAATATCGTTATCATAGGGCATAAGAATACATAACAATTATAACGTACATAATTTATTTCAACCACGGAATTCAGCCATTGCAATTTCTCAAAACTGTCATAAACTGAAAACTTGCATACAATACACCTCATACTGCGCAATCACGTACATATACAAGCAGACTCAACTTAACTGGCGTTTGCAATTATTTTACTACCATTGAAATTACGCATGTCCCCGGTCTTCGATCTTCGTTTTCCAAACCTGTTGTTGGGTGTCTGGAAAACGAAGACAGAAGACCGGGGATCGCGTATAATTTTGTCCAGCTAAGATAGGACTATAATATTCAGCACCAGTTCAAGAATATTTTGATCTTGGATACGTCATCTGCTTTGATTGGCTGCGGATAAGTTATGGTTATTTGTGTGAATGGTTCTAGGACAATTACCCCCGGACAACTACCCCCGAACAATTACCCCCCGAGGTCAATTACCCCCCGGACAACTACCCCCGGGACAATCACCCCCAGACCATTCCCCCGGACAACCACCCCCCGAACAACTACCCCCGGACAATAAGCCCCCCGAGGACACTTACCCCCCCCGACAATTACCCTGGACAATAACCCCCGAGGACAATTATCCCCCGGACAATTACCCCCGGACAATTACCCCCGGACAACTACCCCGGGACAATCACCCCCAGACAATTCCCCCGGACAACCACCCCCCCGAACAACTACCCCCGGACAATAAGCCCCCCGAGGATACTTACCCCCCCCGGACAATTACCCCCTGGACAATTACCCTGGACAATAACCCCCAAGGACAATTATCCCCCGGACAATTACCCCTGCCTGAGGACAATTACGTACAAGCAGTCTCAACTTAACTGCCGTTTGCAACTATTTTACTACCATTGACATTACGCGTGTCCCCGGTCTTCGGTCTTCGTTTTCCAAACCTGTTGTTGGGTGTCTGGAAAACGAAGACAGAAGACCGGGGATCGCATCGAATCGTCTAGCTAAAATAAACCATTATTATATTCAGATCAAATTCAGGAATATTCTGATATTGGATATGTGATCAGTTATAATTGGCTGATAAGTTAATGATTAATTGTATGGATATCGTGATGTGAATGATAATCGATTGAGCAATATATCGCGCTCAGCTGTCATTTGCAATTTTACTACCATTGACATAACATATGTCCCCGGTCTTCGTTCTTCGTTTTCCAGACCTGTTGTTGGGTGTCTGGAAAACGAAGACAGAAGACCGGGGATCGCATCCGTCTAGCTAAAATAAACTATTATTATATTCAGATCAAATTCAGGAATATTTTGATCTTGGATACGTCATCTGCTATGATTGGCGGCGGATAAGTTATGGTTACTTCTGTGAATATCGTTATCATAGGGCATAAGAATACATAACAATTATAACGTACATAATTTATTTCAACCACGGAATTCAGCCATTGCAATTCTCAAAACTGTCATAAACTGAAAACTTGCATACAATACACCTCATACTGCGCAATCACGTACATATACAAGCAGACTCAACTTAACTGGCGTTTGCAATTATTTTACTACCATTGAAATTACGCATGTCCCCGGTCTTCGATCTTCGTTTTCCAAACCTGTTGTTGGGTGTCTGGAAAACGAAGACAGAAGACCGGGGATCGCGTATAATTTTGTCCAGCTAAGATAGGACTATAATATTCAGCACCAGTTCAAGAATATTTTGATCTTGGATACATCATCTGCTTTGATTGGCTGCGGATAAGTTATGGTTATTTGTGTGAATGGTTCTAGGACAATTACCCCCGGACAACTACCCCCGGACAATTACCCCCCAAGGACAATTTCCCCCCGGACAACTACCCCCGGGACAATCACCCCCAGACAATTCCCCGGACAACCACCCCCCGAACAACTACCCCCGGACAATAAGCCCCCCGAGGACACTTACCCCCCCCCCCCGACAATTACCCTGGACAATAACCCCCGAGGACAATTATCCCCCGGACAATTACCCCCGGACAATTACCCCCCGGACAACTACCCCGGGACAATCACCCCCAGACAATTCCCCCGGACAACCACCCCCCCGAACAACTACCCCCGGACAATAAGCGCCCCCAAGGATACTTACCCCCCCGGACAATTACCCCCTGGACAATTACCCTGGACAATAACCCCAAGGACAATTATCCCCCGGACAATTACCCCTGCCTGAGGACAATTACGTACAAGCAGTCTCAACTTAACTGCCGTTTGCAACTATTTTACTACCATTGACATTACGCGTGTCCCCGGTCTTCGGTCTTCGTTTTCCAAACCTGTTGTTGGGTGTCTGGAAAACGAAGACAGAAGACCGGGGATCGCATCGAATCGTCTAGCTAAAATAAACCATTATTATATTCAGATCAAATTCAGGAATATTCTGATATTGGATATGTGATCAGTTATAATTGGCTGATAAGTTAATGATTAATTGTATGGATATCGTGATGTGAATGATAATCGATTGAGCAATATATCGCGCTCAGCTGTCATTTGCAATTTTACTACCATTGACATAACATATGTCCCCGGTCTTCGTTCTTCGTTTTCCAGACCTGTTGTTGGGTGTCTGGAAAACGAAGACAGAAGACGGGGATCGCATCCGTCTAGCTAAAATAAACTATTATTATATTCAGATCAAATTCAGGAATATTTTGATCTTGGATACGTCATCTGCTATGATTGGCGGCGGATAAGTTATGGTTACTTCTGTGAATATCGTTATCATAGGGCATAAGAATACATAACAATTATAACGTACATAATTCATTTCAACCACGGAATTCAGCCATTGCAATTCTCAAAACTGTCATAAACTGAAAACTTGCATACAACACACCTCATACTGCGCAATCACGTACATATACAAGCAGACTGAACTTAACTGGCGTTTGCAATTATTTTACTACCATTGACATTACGCATGTCCCCGGTCTTCGATCTTCGTTTTCCAAACCTGTTGTTGGGTGTCTGGAAAACGAAGACAGAAGACCGGGGATCGCGTATAATTTTGTCCAGCTAAGATAGGACTATAATATTCAGCACCAGTTCAAGAATATTTTGATCTTGGATACGTCATCTGCTTTGATTGGCTGCGGATAAGTTATGGTTATTTGTGTGAATGGTTCTAGGACAATTACCCCCGGACAACTACCCCCGGACAATTACCCCCCAAGGACAATTACCCCCCGGACAACTACCCCCGGGACAATCACCCCCAGACATTTCCCCGGACAACCCACCCCCCGAACACTACCCCCGGACAATAAGCCCCCCGAGGACACTTACCCCCCCCCCCCCGACAATTACCCTGGACAATAACCCCCGAGGACAATTATCCCCGGACAATTACCCCCGGACAATTACCCCCGGACAACTACCCCCGGGACAATCACCCCCAGACAATTCCCCCGGACACACCACCCCCCGAACAACTACCCCGGACAATAAGCGCCCCGAGGATACTTACCCCCCCGGACAATTACCCCCTGGACAATTACCCTGGACAATAACCCCCAAGGACAATTATCCCCGGACAATTACCCCTGCCTGAGGACAATTACGTACAAGCAGTCTCAACTTAACTGCCGTTTGCAACTATTTTACTACCATTGACATTACGCGTGTCCCCGGTCTTCGGTCTTCGTTTCCAAACCTGTTGTTGGGTGTCTGGAAAACTAAGACAGAAGACCGGGGATCGCATCGAATCGTCTAGCTAAAATAAACCATTATTATATTCAGATCAAATTCAGGAATATTCTGATATTGGATATGTGATCAGTTATATTGGCTGATAAGTTAATGATTAATTGTATGGATATCGTGATGTGAATGATAATCGATTGAGCAATATATCGCGCTCAGCTGTCATTTGCAATTTTACTACCATTGACATAATATGTCCCGGTCTTCGTTCTTCGTTTTCCAGACATGTTGTTGGGTGTCTGGAAAACGAAGACAGAAGACCGGGATCGCATCCGTCTAGCTAAAATAAACTATTATTATATTCAGATCAAATTCAGGAATATTTTGATCTTGGATACGTCATCTGCTATGATTGGCGGCGGATAAGTTATGGTTACTTCTGTGAATATCGTTATCATAGGGCATAAGAATACATAACAATTATAACGTACATAATTCATTTCAACCACGGAATTCAGCCATTGCAATTCTCAAAAACTGTCATAAACTGAAAACTTGCATACAATACACCTCATACTGCGCAATCACGTACATATACAAGCAGACTCAACTTAACTGGCGTTTGCAATTATTTTACTACCATTGACATTACGCATGTCCCGGTCTTCGATCTTCGTTTTCCAAACCTGTTGTTGGGTGTCTGGAAAACGAAGACAGAAGACCGGGGATCGCGTATAATTTTGTCCAGCTAAGATAGGACTATAATTATTCAGCACCAGTTCAAGAATATTTTGATCTTGGATACGTCATCTGCTTTGATTGGCTGCGGATAAGTTAAGGTTATTGTGTGAATGGTTCTAGGACAATTACCCCCGGACAATTACCCCCGGACAACTACCCCTGGGACAATCACCCCCAGACAATTCCCCGGACAACAACCCCCGAACAACTACCCCGGACAATAACCCCCGAGGACACTTTACCCCCCCCGGACAATTATCCTCGAGGACAATTACCCCCTGGACAATTACCCTGGACAATAACCCCGAGGACAATTATCCCCCGGACAATTACCCCTGCCTGAGGACAATTACGTACAACTATTTTACTACCATTGACATTTACGCTGTGTCCCGGTCTTCGTTTTCCAAACCTGTTGTTGGGTGTCTGAAAAACGAAGACAGAAGACGGGGATCGCATCGAATCGTCTAGCTAAAATAAACTATTTTATATTCAGATCAAATTCAGGAATATTCTGATATTGGATATGTGATCAGTTATTAATTGGCTGATAAGTTAATGATTATATTGTATGGATATCGTGATGTGAATGATAATTGATTGAGCAATATACGCGGTCAGTGTCATTTGCAATTTTACTACCATTGACATTAACACATGTCCCCGGTCTTCGATTCGTTTCCACCAGATCCACGACGTCGACCTGGATGTCTGGACAAGAGGTGGAAAACGAAGACAGAAGACCGGGGATCGCGTATAATTTTGTCCAGCTAAGATAGGCCTTAATATTCAGCACCAGTTCAAGAATATTTTGATCTTGGATACGTCATCTGCTTTGATTGGCTGCGGATAAGTTATGGTTATTTGTGTGAATGGTTCTAGGACAATTACCCCCGGACAATTACCCCCCCCCGGACAATTACCCCCCGGACAACTACCCCCGGGACAATCACCCCCAGACAATTCCCCCGGACAATACCACCCCCGAACAACTACCCCCGGACAATAAGCCCCCCGAGGATAGTTACCCCCCCCGGGACAATTACCCCTGGACAATTACCCTGGACAATAACCCCAAGGACAATATCCCCCGGAATTACCCCTGCCTGAGGACAATTTACGTACAAGCAGTCTCAACTTAACTGCCATTTGTTACTATTTTACTACCATTGACATTACGCGTGTCCCCGGTCTTCGGTCTTCGCTTTCCAAACCTGTTGTTGGGTGTCTGGAAAACGAAGACAGAAGACCGGGGATCGCGTATAATTTTGTCCAGCTAAGATAGGACTATAATATTCAGCACCAGTTCAAGAATATTTTGATCTTGGATACGTCATCTGCTTTAATTGGCTGCGGATAAGTTATGGTTATTTGTGTGATTGGTTCTAGGACAATTACCCCCGGACAACTACCCCGGACAATTACCCCCGAGGACAATTACCCCCCCCCCCCGACAATTATCCTCGAGGACAATTACCCTGGACAATAACCCCGAGGACAATTATCCCCCGGGACAATTTACCCCGGACAATTACCCCCCGGACAACTACCCCCTGGACAATCACCCCCAGACAATTCCCCGGACAACCACCCCCCCGAACAACTACCCCGGACAATAAGCCCCCCGAGGATATTACCCCCCCCCCCCCGGACAATTACCCCATGGACAATTACCCTGGACAATAACCCCCAAGGACAATTATCCCCCGGACAATTACCCCTGCCTGAGGACAATTACGTACAAGCAGTCTCAACTTAACTACCATGCAACTATTTTACTACCATTGACATTACGCGTGTCCCCGGTCTTCGTTTTCCAAACCTGTTGTTGGGTGTCTGAAAAACGAAGACAGAATACCGGGGATCGCATCGATCCGTCTAGCTAAAATAAACCATTATTATATTCAGATCAAATTCAGGAATATTCTGATATTGGATATGTGATCAGTTATAATTGGCTGATAAGTTAATGATTAATTGTATGGATATCGTGATGTGAATGATAATTGATTGAGCAATATATCGCGCTCAGCTGGCATTTGCAATTTTACTACCATTGACATAACACATGTCCCCGGTCTTCGATCTTCGTTTTCCAGACCTGTTGCTGGGTGTCTGGAAAACGAAGACAGGGGATCGCATCCGTCTAGCTAAATAAACCATTATTATATTCAGATCAAATTCAGGAATATTTTGATCTTGGATACGTCATCTGCTATGATTGGCGGCGGATAAGTTATGGTTACTTCTGTGAATATCGTTATCATAGGGCATAAGAATACATAACAATTATAACGTACATAATTTATTTCAACCACGGAATTCAGCCATTGCAATTCTCAAAACTGTCATAAACTGAAAACTTGCATACAATACACCTCATACTGCGCAATCACGTACATATACAAGCAGACTCAACTTAACTGGCGTTTGCAATTATTTTACTACCATTGAAATTACGCATGTCCCCGGTCTTCGATCTTCGTTTTCCAAACCTGTTGTTGGGTGTCTGGAAAACGAAGACAGAAGACGGGGATCGCGTATAATTTTGTCCAGCTAAGATAGGACTATAATATTCAGCACCAGTTCAAGAATATTTTGATCTTGGATACGTCATCTGCTTTGATTGGCTGCGGATAAGTTATGGTTATTTGTGTGAATGGTTCTAGGACAATTACCCCCGGACAACTACCCCCGAACAATTACCCCCCGAGGTCAATTACCCCCCGGACAACTACCCCCGGGACAATCACCCCCAGACAATTCCCCCGGACAACCACCCCCCGAACAACTACCCCCGGACAATAAGCCCCCCGAGGACACTTAACCCCCCCCCGACAATTTACCCTGGACAATAACCCCCGAGGACAATTATCCCCCGGACAATACCCCCGGACAATTACCCCCCGGACAACTACCCCCGGGACAATCACCCCCAGACAATTCCCCCGGACAACCACCCCCCCGAACAACTACCCCCGGACAATAAGCCCCCCGAGGATACTTACCCCCCCCGGACAATTACCCCCTGGACAATTACCTGGACAATAACCCCCAAGGACAATTATCCCCCGGACAATTACCCCTGCCTGAGGACAATTACGTACAAGCAGTCTCAACTTAACTGCCGTTTGCAACTATTTTACTACCATTGACATTACGCGTGTCCCCGGTCTTCGGTCTTCGTTTTCCAAACCTGTTGTTGGGTGTCTGGAAAACGAAGACAGAAGACCGGGGATCGCATCGAATCGTCTAGCTAAAATAAACCATTATTATATTCAGATCAAATTCAGGAATATTCTGATATTGGATATGTGATCAGTTATAATTGGCTGATAAGTTAATGATTAATTGTATGGATATCGTGATGTGAATGATAATCGATTGAGCAATATATCGCGCTCAGCTGTCATTTGCAATTTTACTACCATTGACATAACATATGTCCCCGGTCTTCGTTCTTCGTTTTCCAGACCTGTTGTTGGGTGTCTGGAAAACGAAGACAGAAGACGGGGATCGCATCCGTCTAGCTAAAATAAAACTATTATTATATTCAGATCAAATTCAGGAATATTTTGATCTTGGATACGTCATCTGCTATGATTGGCGGCGGATAAGTTATGGTTACTTCTGTGAATATCGTTATCATAGGGCATAAGAATATAACAATTATAACGTACATAATTCATTTCAACCACGGAATTCAGCCATTGCAATTCTCAAAACTGTCATAAACTGAAAACTTGCATACAACAACCTCATACTGCGCAATCACGTACATATACAAGCAGACTGAACTTAACTGGCGTTTGCAATTATTTTACTACCATTGACATTACGCATGTCCCCGGTCTTCGATCTTCGTTTTCCAAACCTGTTGTTGGGTGTCTGGAAAACGAAGACAGAAGACGGGGATCGCGTATAATTTTGTCCAGCTAAGATAGGACTATAATATTCAGCACCAGTTCAAGAATATTTTGATCTTGGATACGTCATCTGCTTTGATTGGCTGCGGATAAGTTATGGTTATTTGTGTGGAATGGTTCTAGGACAATTACCCCCGGACAACTACCCCGGACAATTACCCCCGAGGACAATTACCCCCCGGACAACTACCCCCAGGATAATCACCCCCAGACAATTCCCCCGGACAACCACCCCCCGAACAACTACCCCCGGACAATAAGCCCCCCGAGGACACTTACCCCCCCGGACAATTATCCTCGAGGACAATTACCCTGGACAATAACCCCCGAGGACAATTATCCCCGGACAATTACGTACAAGCAGTCTCAACTTAACTGCCGTTTGCAACTATTTTACTACCATTGACATTACGCGTGTCCCCGGTCTTCGTTTTCCAAACCTGTTGTTGGGTGTCTGGAAAACGAAGACTACCACCTGGACAATTACCTGGACAATAAACCCCTGAGGACAATTATCCCCGGACAATTACCCCTGCCTGAGGACAATTACGTACAAGCAGTCTCAACTTAACTGCCGTTCGCAACTATTTTACTACCATTGACATTACGCGTGTCCCGGTCTTCGTTTTCCAAACCTGTTGTTGGGTGTCTGGAAAACGAAGACAGAAGACCGGGATCGCATCGATCCGTCTAGCTAAAATAAACCATTATTATATTCAGATCAAATTCAGGAATATTCTGATATTGGATATGTGATCAGTTATAATTGGCTGATAAGTTAATGATTAATTGTATGGATATCGTGATGTGAATGATAATTGATTGAGCAATATATCGCGCTCAGCTGGCATTTGCAATTTTACTACCATTGACATAACACATGTCCCCGGTCTTCGATCTTCGTTTTCCAGACCTGTTGCTGGGTGTCTGGAAAACGAAGACAGGGGATCGCATCCGTCTAGCTAAAATAAACCATTATTATATTCAGATCAAATTCAGGAATATTTTGATCTTGGATACGTCATCTGCTATGATTGGCGGCGGATAAGTTATGGTTACTTCTGTGAATATCGTTATCATAGGGCATAAGAATACATAACAATTATAACGTACATAATTTATTTCAACCACGGATTCAGCCATTGCAATTCTCAAAATGTCATAAACTGAAAACTTGAATACAATACACCTCATACTGCGCAATCACGTACATATACAAGCAGACTCAACTTAACTGGCGTTTGCAATTATTTTACTACCATTGACATTACGCATGTCCCCGGTCTTCGATCTTCGTTTTCCAAAACTCTTGTTGTGTGTCTGGAAAACGAAGACAGAAGACCGGGGATCGCGTATAATTTTGTCCAGCTAAGATAGGCCTATATATTCAGCACCAGTTCAAGAATATTTTGATCTTGGATACGTCATCTGCTATGATGGCTGCGGATAAGTTATGTTTATTTGTCTGAATGGTTCTAGGACAATTACCTCCCGGACAATTACTCCCCGGACAATTCCCCGGACAACTACCCCGGACAATTATCCTCGAGGACAATTACCCCTCGACAATTACCCTGGACAATAAAACCCGAGGACAATTATCCCCCGGACAAGACGGGGATCGCGTATAATTTTGTCCAGCTAAGATAGGCCTATAATATTCAGCACCAGTTCAAGAATATTTTGATCTTGGATACGTCATCTGCTTTGATTGGCTGCGGATAAGTTATGGTTATTTGTGTGAATGGTTCTAGGACATTACCCCCGGACAACTACCCCGGGACAATCACCCCCAGACAATTCCCCCGGACAACCACCCCCGAACAACTACCCCGGACAATAAGCCCCCCGAGGACACTTACCCCCCCGGACAATTATCCTCGAGGACAATTACCCCCCTGGACAATTACCCTGGACAATTACCCCCGAGGACAATTATCCCCCGGACAATTACCCTGCCTGAGGACAATTACGTACAACTATTTTACTACCATTGACATTACGCGTGTGTCCCGGTCTTCGTTTTCCAAACCTGTTGTTGGGTGTCTGAAAAACGAAGACAGAAGACCGGGGATCGCATCGATCCGTCTAGCTAAAATAAACCATTATTATATTCAGATCGAATTCAGGAATATTTCTGATATTGGATATGTGATCAGTTATAATTGGCTGATAAGTTAATGATTAATTGTATGGATATCGTGATGTGAATGATAATTGATTGAGCAATATATCGCGTTCAGCTGGCATTTGCAATTTTACTACCATTGACATAACACATGTCCCCGGTCTTCGATCTTCGTTTTCCAGACCTGTTGCTGGGTGTCTGGAAAACGAAGACAGGGGATCGCATCCGTCTAGCTAAAATAAACCATTATTATATTCAGATCAAATTCAGGAATATTTTGATCTTGGATACGTCATCTGCTATGATTGGCGGCGGATAAGTTATGGTTACTTCTGTGAATATCGTTATCATAGGGCATAAGAATACATAACAATTATAACGTACATAATTTATTTCAACCACGGAATTCAGCCATTGCAATTCTCAAAACTGTCATAAACTGAAAACTTGCATACAATACACCTCATACTGCGCAATCACGTACATATACAAGCAGACTCAACTTAACTGGCGTTTGCAATTATTTTACTACCATTGAAATTACGCATGTCCCCGGTCTTCGTTTTCCAAACCTGTTGTTGGGTGTCTGGAAAACGAAGACAGAAGACCGGGGATCGCGTATAATTTTGTCCAGCTAAGATAGGACTATAATATTCAGCACCAGTTCAAGAATATTTTGATCTTGGATACGTCATCTGCTTTGATTGGCTGCGGATAAGTTATGGTTATTTGTGTGAATGGTTCTAGGACAATTACCCCCGGACAACTACCCCGGACAATTACCCCCGAGGACAATTACCCCCCGGACAACTACCCCCGGGACAATCACCCCCAGACAATTCCCCCGGACAACCACCCTCGAACAACTACCCCGGACAATAAGCCCCCGAGGACACTTACCCCCCCCCCGGACAATTACCCTGGACAATAACCCCCGAGGACAATTATCCCCCGGACAATTACCCCCGGACAATTACCCCCCGGACAACTACCCCGGGACAATCACCCCCAGACAATTCCCCCGGACAACCACCCCCCGAACAACTACCCCGGACAATAAGCGCCCCCAAGGATACTTACGCCCCCCGGACAATTACCCCTGGACAATTACCCTGGACAATAACCCCCAAGGACAATTATCCCCCGGACAATTACCCCTGCCTGAGGACAATTACGTACAAGCAGTCTCAACTTAACTGCCGTTTGCAACTATTTTACTACCATTGACATTACGCGTGTCCCCGGTCTTCGTTTTCCAAACCTGTTGTTGGGTGTCTGGAAAACTAAGACAGAAGACCGGGGATCGCATCGAATCGTCTAGCTAAAATAAACCATTATTATATTCAGATCAAATTCAGGAATATTCTGATATTGGATATGTGATCAGTTATAATTGGCTGATAAGTTAATGATTAATTGTATGGATATCGTGATGTGAATGATAATCGATTGAGCAATATATCGCGCTCAGCTGTCATTTGCAATTTTACTACCATTGACATAACATATGTCCCCGGTCTTCGTTCTTCGTTTTCCAGACCTGTTGTTGGGTGTCTGGAAAACGAAGACAGAAGACCGGGATCGCATCCGTCTAGCTAAAATAAACTATTATTATATTCAGATCAAATTCAGGAATATTTTGATCTTGGATACGTCATCTGCTATGATTGGCGGCGGATAAGTTATGGTTACTTCTGTGAATATCGTTATCATAGGGCATAAGAATACATAACAATTATACGTACATAATTCATTTCAACCACGGAATTCAGCCATTGCAATTCTCAAAACTGTCATAAACTGAAAACTTGCATACAATACACCTCATACTGCGCAATCACGTACATATACAAGCAGACTCAACTTAACTGGCGTTTGCAATTATTTTACTACCATTGACATTACGCATGTCCCCGGTCTTCGATCTTCGTTTTCCAAACCTGTTGTTGGGTGTCTGGAAAACGAAGACAGAAGACCGGGGATCGCGTATAATTTTGTCCAGCTAAGATAGGACTATAATATTCAGCACCAGTTCAAGAATATTTTGATCTTGGATACGTCATCTGCTTTGATTGGCTGCGGATAAGTTATGGTTATTTGTGTGAATGGTTCTAGGACAATTACCCCCGGACAACTACCCCCGGACAATTACCCCCCCGAGGACAATTACCCCCCCGGACAATTACCCCCGGTCAACTACCCCCAGGCAATCACCCCCAGACAATTCCCCCGGACAACCACCCCCCGAACAACTACCCCAGACAATAAGCCCCCGAGGACACTTACCCCCCCCCGGACAATTATCCTCGAGGACAATTACCCTGGACAATAATAATAATAATAATAATAATTGTAAATTTATATTGCGCAATTTCTATTTGGATATACTCAACTGCGCATTACAATACATAACAGATAAGCAGAAAATCAATTATTAACAGGATACGCAAAAATTTAGTTCACTAAATTAATCGAAGAAAAATAAGTAAAGATTAATTATTTCAAACAAAATACATAATCAAAAACATGAAAAAGTGACTTCTTATTAAAAACTATCTTGAAAGAGGTGGGATTTCAGTTTGGTTTTAAATAAGTTGACAGAGGATGCATTTCTTATTGAGGAAGGGAGACTATTCCAGAGTTTGGGTGCAGCACTGATAAAGGCACGGTCACCTAGTGTGATCTTTGTTTTACATGTTGGGAGACTGAGGAGCATTGTGTCATGGGAACTACGAAGCCTGTAAGACTGGGTGGGTGATTTTAATTTAAGGAGTTCACTGAGATAGGTGGGGGCCATGTCATGTAGTATCTTATATGTTAGGAGCATTATTTTGAATTTGATTCGCTGACGTACTGGAAGCCAATGTAGATGGATGAGTAGGGGCCTTACATGGGAAAAATTTGGGCGAATTACAAATGAGTCTGGCACATGCATTTTGAACACGCTGTAATTTGTTTATCTGAGAATCTGGTAAGCCAAAAAGTAGTCCATTACAATAATCCAACTTGCTTGTTACAAATGCATGGACCAGTGTATCAATACATGTGCTGCTTAAATATTTTCGGATATGACGTAAGTTGTAGAGATGATAAAAGGCAGTTTTGCATGTTTTGGATATGTGGGTTTCCATGTTTAGCTGCGAGTCAAACCAGACACCAAGGTTTTTTGCAACCATGGTCTGCTTTACTACAGTATTTCCAACTGTTATGCAATCTATATTTAGTTTAGACACTTGTCTAGGTGTTCCAATAATAAGAAACTCAGTTTTGCTATCATTGAGTTTCAACTTACTGCTCAACATCCATCTACGAAGTTCCTGTAGACAGTGTTCAAGAGACAAAACACAGGACTGTTCTTGTTCCCTGACTGGGCTGAAGGAAATGTATAATTGAGTGTCATCTGCATAACAGTGACAAGATATTTTTTCAGAGTATGCTTTGATAACCGAAAAAAGCCTACTAGAATAAAGGGAAAAAAGGAGAGGTCCGAGCCTGGATCCTTGGGGAATGCCCCATCTAACATCAAATTTCTTTGAGGTAATGTCACCAATTGATATTTGTTGCTGCCTATCGGAAAGGTAAGACTGCAACCAAGACAAAGCAGAGTCTGTTATCCCAAAATCAGTTTCCAATATTTCAGCAAGTATACTATGGTCAATAGTGTCGAACGCAGCACTAAGGTCTAATAGTACTAAAAAGGTAACTTTCTGTTGGTTCATAGCCATTAGTAAATCATTCTTGACTTTTAGTAGGGCTGTTTCTGTACTGTGAAACTTCCTGTAAGCTGACTGTGTTAAGGGGAAGAGGTTGTTACGATCGAGATGTTCCTGAATTTGAGCAGTGACTGCCCCTTCAACCAACTTTGACACATATTGAAGGTTACTTATTGGCCTGAAGTTATTGAAGTTTACTTCTGAATTAGGTTTCTTTGGCACAGGCCTAACTAACGCTAGCTTCCAACCCGAATAACACTTGGCATCATGTAATGAGAGATTTATGATTTTCGTAAGCACAGGTAGTAAGGTATCTAGACACTCAACAACCAATCTTGTTGGCATTGGATCGAGGGAACATGATTTTTGCTGAGGTTCATAACAATTTTCCTAACATCACTTAGTGATAGTAACTTGAAGCTCGAGAGTACGTACTGGTTAGAAGCAGAAAAGCATCTCTGCAGCCCATCAACACCAATCTGCTCTTCATGTAACAATGATTCAATATCACAGTGAATTTTTACTATTTTTTGTTCAAAAAAGTCTCCTAGTCCATTAACAAAATCATAGTTGTCAACACTAGGAGGTATGACAAGATCACTCTTTGTCATGTTCAGTAAGGACTTTGTTATGCCAAAGAGTTTCTTTTGGTTTGAGCTATTATCAGTGTTACAATCAGTGTAATACTTAGAACGGGCCTTATTCATTACGTATAATGTCCTATTTCTAGCTGTCTTAAAAGCATTAAGGTCAGAGACAGATTTGGATTTTCTCCATTTCCTTTCAGCCTTTCTTTTCTTCTTCTTTTCCATCCTTATATCATCAGTAAACCATGGAACTCTAGGACGACTATTAACACTCTTTAAGCACATAGGGGCATGTTTATCTAGGATAGACCGTAAGGTAGAATCATATGATGAGGCTAGGTCATCAAGAGAATCGGGTGGATTTAAACAAAGTTCAGATGAGGCAAGGTCATTATTAAGTGCATCTAATCTAACATTGGATAGCTTCCTATATGACACCTTATTCACTGGCAAAGGAGTTCTACAAACATTAAGGGTACAGAAAATGGACATATGATCAGACACCAAGGAGTCCGACCAAGGTGGCTCTAAAACAATGTCATCAGACTGTCGAGTAATGATCAAATCTAAGGTATGACCTGATACATGAGTAGCTACTTTAACATGTTGAACACATCCAAGAGATTCTAACAAATCTCGAAACAATCTTGAGTCATAATTATCAATAACATCAACATGAATGTTATAGTCCCCAGTCAAAATTATAGGAATGTTAGACATCAGGTGTGGTTGAATAAATTCGCTGAATTCAGATAAGAACGTAGAAATTGGGATGCGGTGATTCTCAGAGTATGGTGGTCTGTAGAGATTAACAATTCTGAGTTGGCATGAACCAAAGGTGATGTTATTTACAGCAAATTCAAATGACTTCGTTTCACCAGCCTTTACCTCATGAACATCGATGGTATCTTTGTAAAGGAGACCTGTTCCTCCCCCTCGACGACAAGCCCGTGGATGATGCAGGAATTTGTAACCTGGAGGGACGATGTCATTAATGACTGCTGCGTCATTCTCGGTAAGCCATGTTTCGGTTATCAATAACCCCCGAGGACAATTATCCCCTGGACAATTACCCCTGCCTGAGGACAATTACGTACAAGCAGTCTCAACTTAACTGCCGTTTGCAACTATTTTACTACCATTGACATTACGCGTGTCCCGGTCTTCGTTTTCCAAACCTGTTGTTGGGTGTCTGGAAAACGAAGACAGAAGACCGGGGATCGCATCGATCCGTCTAGCTAAAATAAACCATTATTATATTCAGATCAAATTCAGGAATATTTTGATCTTGGATACGTCATCTGCTATGATTGGCGGCGGATAAGTTATGGTTACTTCTGTGAATATCGTTATCATAGGGCATAAGAATACATAACAATTATAACGTACATAATTTATTTCAACCACGGAATTCAGCCATTGCAATTCTCAAAACTGTCATAAACTGAAAACTTGCATACAATACACCTCATACTGCGCAATCACGTACATATACAAGCAGACTCAACTTAACTGGCGTTTTGAAATTATTTTACTACCATTGACATTACGCATGTCCCGGTCTTCGATCTTCGTTTTCCAAACCTGTTGTTGGGTGTCTGGAAAACGAAGACAGAAGACGGGGATCGCGTATAATTTTGTCCAGCTAAGATAGGCCTATAATATTCAGCACCAGTTCAAGAATATTTTGATCTTGGATACGTCATCTGCTTTGATTGGCTGCGGATAAGTTATGGTTATTTGTGTGAATGGTTCTAGAACAATTACCCCCGGACAACTATCCCGGACAATTACCCCCCGAGGACAATTACCCCGGACAATTACCCCCGGACAACTACCCCGGGACAATCACCCCCAGACAATTCCCCCGGACAACCACCCCCGAACAACTACCCCCGGACAATAAGCCCCCGAAGACACTTACCCCCCCGGACAATTATCCTCGAGGACAATTACCACCTGGACAATTACCCTGGACAATAACCCCTGAGGACAATTATCCCCCGGACAATTACCCCTGCCTGAGGACAATTACGTACAAGCAGTCTCAACTTAACTGCCGTTTCCAACTATTTTACTACCATTGACATTACGCGTGTCCCCGGTCTTCCGTTTTCCAAACCTGTTGTTGGGTGTCTGGAAAACGAAGACAGAAGACCGGGGATCGCATCGATCCGTCTAGCTAAAATAAACCATTATTATATTCAGATCAAATTCAGGAATATTCTGATATTGGATATGTGATCAGTTATAATTGGCTGATAAGTTAATGATTAATTGTACGGATATCGTGATGTGAATGATAATTGATTGAGCAATATATCGCGCTCAGCTGGCATTTGCAATTTTACTACCATTGACATAACACATGTCCCCGGTCTTCGATCTTCGTTTTCCAGACCTGTTGCTGGGTGTCTGGAAAACGAAGACAGGGGATCGCATCCGTCTAGCTAAAATAAACCATTATTATATTCAGATCAAATTCAGGAATATTTTGATCTTGGATACGTCATCTGCTATGATTGGCGGCGGATAAGTTATGGTTACTTCTGTGAATATCGTTATCATAGGGCATAAGAATACATAACAATTATAACGTACATAATTTATTTCAACCACGGAATTCAGCCATTGCAATTCTCAAAACTGTCATAAACTGAAAACTTGCATACAATACACCTCATACTGCGCAATCACGTACATATACAAGCAGACTCAACTTAACTGGCGTTTGCAATTATTTTACTACCATTGACATTACGCATGTCCCCGGTCTTCGATCTTCGTTTTCCAAACCTGTTGTTGGGTGTCTGGAAAACGAAGACAGAAGACCGGGGATCGCGTATAATTTTGTCCAGCTAAGATAGGCCTATAATATTCAGCACCAGTTCAAGAATATTTTGATCTTGGATACGTCATCTGCTATGATGGCTGCGGATAAGTTATGTTTATTTGTCTGAATGGTTCTAGGACAATTACCTCCCGGACAATTACTCCCGGACAATTCCCCCGGACAATTATCCTCGAGGACAATTACCCCTCGACAATTACCCTGGACAATAAACCCCGAGGACAATTATCCCCCGGACAAGACGGGGATCGCGTATAATTTTGTCCAGCTAAGATAGGCCTTAATATTCAGCACCAGTTCAAGAATATTTTGATCTTGGATACGTCATCTGCTTTGATTGGCTGCGGATAAGTTATGGTTATTTGTGTGAATGGTTCTAGGACAATTACCCCGGACAACTACCCCCGGAAAACTACCCCGGGACAATCACCCCCAGACAATTCCCCGGACAACAACCCCCCGAACAACTACCCCCGGACAATAAGCCCCCGAGGACACTTACCCCCCCCCCCCCGGACAATTATCCTCGAGGACAATTACCCCTGGACAATTACCCTGGACAATAACCCCGAGGACAATTATCCCCCGGACAATTACCCTGCCTGAGGACAATTACGTACAACTATTTTACTACCATTGACATTACGCGTGTCCCCGGTCTTCGTTTTCCAAACCTGTATTTGGGTGTCTGGAAAACGAAGACAGAAGACCGGGGATCGCATCGATCCGTCTAGCTAAAATAAACCATTATTATATTCAGATCAAATTCAGGAATATTCTGATATTGGATATGTGATCAGTTATAATTGGCTGATAAGTTAATGATTAATTGTATGGATATCGTGATGTGAATGATAATTGATTGAGCAATATATCGCGCTCAGCTGGCATTTGCAATTTTACTACCATTGACATAACACATGTCCCCGGTCTTCGATCTTCGTTTTCCAGACTGTTGCTGGGTGTCTGGAAAACGAAGACAGGGGATCGCATCCGTCTAGCTAAAATAAACCATTATTATATTCAGATCAAATTCAGGAATATTTTGATCTTGGATACGTCATCTGCTATGATTGGCGGCGGATAAGTTATGGTTACTTCTGTGAATATCGTTATCATAGGGCATAAGAATAAGTAAAAATTATAACGTACATAATTTATTTCAACCACGGAATTCAGCCATTGCAATTCTCAAAACTGTCATAAACTGAAAACTTGCATACAATACACCTCATACTGCGCAATCACGTACATATACAAGCAGACTCAACTTAACTGGCGTTTGCAATTATTTTACTACCATTGAAATTACGCATGTCCCCGGTCTTCGATCTTCGTTTTCCAACCTGTTGTTGGGTGTCTGGAAAACGAAGACAGAAGACCGGGGATCGTGTATAATTTTGTCCAGCTAAGATAGGCCTATAATATTCAGCACCAGTTCAAGAATATTTTGATCTTGGATACGTCATCTGCTATGATGGCTGCGGATAAGTTATGTTTATTTGTCTGAATGGTTCTAGGACAATTACCTCCCGGACAATTACTCCCCGGACAATTCCCCCGGACAATTATCCTCGAGGACAATTACCCTCGACAATTACCCTGGACAATAAACCCCGAGGACAATTATCCCCGGACAAGACCGGGGATCGCGTATAATTTTGTCCAGCTAAGATAGGCCTATAATATTCAGCACCAGTTCAAGAATATTTTGATCTTGGATACGTCATCTGCTTTGATTGGCTGCGGATAAGTTATGGTTATTTGTGTGAATGGTTTCTAGGACAATTACCCCGGACAACTACCCCCGGAAAACTACCCCCGGGACAATCACCCCCAGACAATTCCCCCGGACAACCACCCCCGAACAACTACCCCCGGACAATAAGCCCCCCGAGGACACTTACCCCCCCCCGGACAATTATCCTCGAGGACAATTACCCCCTGGACAATTACCCTGGACAATAACCCCGAGGACAATTATCCCCGGACAATTACCCCTGCTGAGGACAATTACGTACAACTATTTTACTACCATTGACATTACGCGTGTCCCCGGTCTTCGTTTTCCAAACCTGTATTTGGGTGTCTGGAAAACGAAGACAGAAGACCGGGGATCGCATCGATCCGTCTAGCTAAAATAAACCATTATTATATTCAGATCAAATTCAGGAATATTCTGATATTGGATATGTGATCAGTTATAATTGGCTGATAAGTTAATGATTAATTGTATGGATATCGTGATGTGAATGATAATTGATTGAGCAATATATCGCGCTCAGCTGGCATTTGCAATTTTACTACCATTGACATAACACATGTCCCCGGTCTTCGATCTTCGTTTTCCAGACCTGTTGCTGGGTGTCTGGAAAACGAAGACAGGGGATCGCATCCGTCTAGCTAAAATAAACCATTATTATATTCAGATCAAATTCAGGAATATTTTGATCTTGGATACGTCATCTGCTATGATTGGCGGCGGATAAGTTATGGTTACTTCTGTGAATATCGTTATCATAGGGCATAAGAATAAGTAAAAATTATAACGTACATAATTTATTTCAACCACGGAATTCAGCCATTGCAATTCTCAAAACTGTCATAAACTGAAAACTTGCATACAATACACCTCATACTGCGCAATCACGTACATATACAAGCAGACTCAACTTAACTGGCGTTTGCAATTATTTTACTACCATTGAAATTACGCATGTCCCCGGTCTTCGATCTTCGTTTTCCAAACCTGTTGTTGGGTGTCTGGAAAACGAAGACAGAAGACCGGGGATCGTGTATAATTTTGTCCAGCTAAGATAGGCCTATAATATTCAGCACCAGTTCAAGAATATTTTGATCTTGGATACGTCATCTGCTATGATGGCTGCGGATAAGTTATGTTTATTTGTCTGAATGGTTCTAAGACAATTACCTCCCGGACAATTACTCCCCGGACAATTCCCCGGACAACTACCCCCCGGCTTACCCCCCGGACAATTATCCTCGAGGACAATTACCCTCGACAATTACCCTGGACAATAAACCCGAGGACAATTATCCCCCGGACAAGACCGGGGATCGCGTATAATTTTGTCCAGCTAAGATAGGCCTATAATATTCAGCACCAGTTCAAGAATATTTTGATCTTGGATACGTCATCTGCTTTGATTGGCTGCGGATAAGTTATGGTTATTTGTGTGAATGGTTCTAGGACAATTACCCCCGGACAACTACCCCCGGACAATTACCCCGGACAACTACCCCCGGGACAATCACCCCCAGACAATTCCCCCGGACAACCACCCCCGAACAACTACCCCCGGACAATAAGCCCCCCGAGGACACTTACCCCCCCCCCCCCCGGACAATTATCCTCGAGGACAATTACCCCTGGACAATTACCCTGGACAATAACCCCCGAGGACAATTATCCCCCGGACAATTACCCCTGCCTGAGGACAATTACGTACAACTATTTTACTACCATTGACATTACGCGTGTCCCCGGTCTTCGTTTTCCAAACCTGTATTTGGGTGTCTGGAAAACGAAGACAGAAGACGGGGATCGCATCGATCCGTCTAGCTAAAATAAACCATTATTATATTCAGATCAAATTCAGGAATATTCTGATATTGGATATGTGATCAGTTATAATTGGCTGATAAGTTAATGATTAATTGTATGGATATCGTGATGTGAATGATAATTGATTGAGCAATATATCGCGCTCAGCTGGCATTTGCAATTTTACTACCATTGACATAACACATGTCCCCGGTCTTCGATCTTCGTTTTCCAGACCTGTTGCTGGGTGTCTGGAAAACGAAGACAGGGGATCGCATCCGTCTAGCTAAAATAAACCATTATTATATTCAGATCAAATTCAGGAATATTTTGATCTTGGATACGTCATCTGCTATGATTGGCGGCGGATAAGTTATGGTTACTTCTGTGAATATCGTTATCATAGGGCATAAGAATAAGTAAAAATTATAACGTACATAATTTATTTCAACCACGGAATTCAGCCATTGCAATTCTCAAAACTGTCATAAACTGAAAACTTGCATACAATACACCTCATACTGCGCAATCACGTACATATACAAGCAGACTCAACTTAACTGGCGTTTGCAATTATTTTACTACCATTGAAATTACGCATGTCCCCGGTCTTCGATCTTCGTTTTCCAAACCTGTTGTTGGGTGTCTGGAAAACGAAGACAGAAGACCGGGGATCGTGTATAATTTTGTCCAGCTAAGATAGGCCTATAATATTCAGCACCAGTTCAAGAATATTTTGATCTTGGATACGTCATCTGCTATGATGGCTGCGGATAAGTTATGTTTATTTGTCTGAATGGTTCTAGGACAATTACCTCCCGGACAATTACTCCCCGGACAATTCCCCCGGACAATTATCCTCGAGGACAATTACCCCTCGACAATTACCCTGGACAATAAACCCCGAGGACAATTATCCCCCGGACAAGACCGGGGATCGCGTATAATTTTGTCCAGCTAAGATAGGCCTATAATATTCAGCACCAGTTCAAGAATATTTTGATCTTGGATACGTCATCTGCTTTGATTGGCTGCGGATAAGTTATGGTTATTTGTGTGAATGGTTCTAGGACAATTACCCCCGGACAACTACCCCCGGAAAACTACCCCGGGACAATCACCCCCAGACAATTCCCCCGGACAACCACCCCCCGAACAACTACCCCGGACAATAAGCCCCCCGAGGACACTTACCCCCCCCCCGGACAATTATCCTCGAGGACAATTACCCCCTGGACAATTACCCTGGACAATAACCCCCGAGGACAATTATCCCCCGGACAATTACCCCTGCCTGAGGACAATTACGTACAACTATTTTACTACCATTGACATTACGCGTGTCCCCGGTCTTCGTTTTCCAAACCTGTATTTGGGTGTCTGGAAAACGAAGACAGAAGACCGGGGATCGCATCGATCCGTCTAGCTAAAATAAACCATTATTATATTCAGATCAAATTCAGGAATATTCTGATATTGGATATGTGATCAGTTATAATTGGCTGATAAGTTAATGATTAATTGTATGGATATCGTGATGTGAATGATAATTGATTGAGCAATATATCGCGCTCAGCTGGCATTTGCAATTTTACTACCATTGACATAACACATGTCCCCGGTCTTCGATCTTCGTTTTCCAGACCTGTTGCTGGGTGTCTGGAAAACGAAGACAGGGGATCGCATCCGTCTAGCTAAAATAAACCATTATTATATTCAGATCAAATTCAGGAATATTTTGATCTTGGATACGTCATCTGCTATGATTGGCGGCGGATAAGTTATGGTTACTTCTGTGAATATCGTTATCATAGGGCATAAGAATAAGTAAAAATTATAACGTACATAATTTATTTCAACCACGGAATTCAGCCATTGCAATTCTCAAAACTGTCATAAACTGAAAACTTGCATACAATACACCTCATACTGCGCAATCACGTACATATACAAGCAGACTCAACTTAACTGGCGTTTGCAATTATTTTACTACCATTGAAATTACGCATGTCCCCGGTCTTCGATCTTCGTTTTCCAAACCTGTTGTTGGGTGTCTGGAAAACGAAGACAGAAGACCGGGGATCGTGTATAATTTTGTCCAGCTAAGATAGGCCTATAATATTCAGCACCAGTTCAAGAATATTTTGATCTTGGATACGTCATCTGCTATGATGGCTGCGGATAAGTTATGTTTATTTGTCTGAATGGTTCTAAGACAATTACCTCCCGGACAATTACTCCCCGGACAATTCCCCCGGACAACCCCCCGGCTTACCCCCCGGACAATTATCCTCGAGGACAATTACCCCTCGACAATTACCCTGGACAATAAACCCCGAGGACAATTATCCCCCGGACAAGACCGGGGATCGCGTATAATTTTGTCCAGCTAAGATAGGCCTATAATATTCAGCACCAGTTCAAGAATATTTTGATCTTGGATACGTCATCTGCTTTGATTGGCTGCGGATAAGTTATGGTTATTTGTGTGAATGGTTCTAGGACAATTACCCCGGACAACTACCCCCGGACAATTACCCCGGACAACTACCCCGGGACAATCACCCCCAGACAATTCCCCCGGACAACCACCCCCCGAACAACTACCCCCGGACAATAAGCCCCCGAGGACACTTACCCCCCCCGGACAATTATCCTCGAGGACAATTATCCCCTGGACAATTACCCTGGACAATAACCCCCGAGGACAATTATCCCCCGGACAATTACCCCTGCCTGAGGACAATTACGTACAACTATTTTACTACCATTGAAATTACGCGTGTCCCCGGTCTTCGTTTTCCAAACCTGTTGTTGGGTGTCTGGAAAACGAAGACAGAAGACCGGGGATCGCATCGATCCGTCTAGCTAAAATAAACCATTATTATATTCAGATCAAATTCAGGAATATTCTGATATTGGATATGTGATCAGTTATAATTGGCTGATAAGTTAATGATTAATTGTATGGATATCGTGATGTGAATGATAATTGATCGAGCAATATATCGCGCTCAGCTGGCATTTGCAATTTTACTACCATTGACATAACACATGTCCCCGGTCTTCGATCTTCGTTTTCCAGACCTGTTGCTGGGTGTCTGGAAAACGAAGACAGGGGATCGCATCCGTCTAGCTAAAATAAACCATTATTATATTCAGATCAAATTCAGGAATATTTTGATCTTGGATACGTCATCTGCTATGATTGGCGGCGGATAAGTTATGGTTACTTCTGTGAATATCGTTATCATAGGGCATAAGAGTACATAACAATTATAACGTACATAATTTATTTCAACCACGGAATTAAGCCATTGCAATTCTCAAAACTGTCATAAACTGAAAACTTGCATACAATACACCTCATACTGCGCAATCACGTACATATACAAGCAGACTCAACTTAACTGGCGTTTGCAATTATTTTACTACCATTGAAATTACGCATGTCCCCGGTCTTCGATTGTATGGATATCGTGATGTGAATGATAATTGATTGAGCAATATATCGCGCTCAGCTGGCATTTGCAATTTTACTACCATTGACATAACACATGTCCCCGGTCTTCGATCTTCGTTTTCCAGACCTGTTGCTGGGTGTCTGGAAAACGAAGACAGGGGATCGCATCCGTCTAGCTAAAATAAACCATTATTATATTCAGATCAAATTCAGGAATATTTTGATCTTGGATACGTCATCTGCTATGATTGGCGGCGGATAAGTTATGGTTACTTCTGTGAATATCGTTATCATAGGGCATAAGAATACATAACAATTATAACGTACATAATTTATTTCAACCACGGAATTCAGCCATTGCAATTCTCAAAACTGTCATAAACTGAAAACTTGCATACAATACACCTCATACTGCGCAATCACGTACATATACAAGCAGACTCAACTTAACTGGCGTTTGCAATTATTTTACTACCATTGACATTACGCATGTCCCGGTCTTCGATCTTCGTTTTCCAAACCTCTTGTTGTGTGTCTGGAAAACGAAGACAGAAGACGGGGATCGCGTATAATTTTGTCCAGCTAAGATAGGCCTATAATATTCAGCACCAGTTCAAGAATATTTTGATCTTGGATACGTCATCTGCTATGATGGCTGCGGATAAGTTATGTTTATTTGTCTGAATGGTTCTAGGACAATTACCTCCCGGACAATTACTCCCCGGACAATTCCCGCGGACAACTACCCCCGGCTTACCCCCCGGACAATTATCCTCGAGGACAATTACCCTCGACAATTACCCTGGACAATAAACCCCGAGGACAATTATCCCCCGGACAAGACCGGGGATCGCGTATAATTTTGTCCAGCTAAGATAGGCCTATAATATTCAGCACCAGTTCAAGAATATTTTGATCTTGGATACGTCATCTGCTTTGATTGGCTGCGGATAAGTTATGGTTATTTGTGTGAATGGTTCTAGGACAATTACCCCCGGACAACTACCCCCGGGACAATCACCCCAGACAATTCCCCGGACAACCACCCCCCGAACAACTACCCCCGGACAATAAGCCCCCGAGGACACTTACCCCCCCGGACAATTATCCTCGAGGACAATTACCCCTGGACAATTACCCTGGACAATACCCCCGAGGACAATTATACCCCGGACAATTACCCCTGCCTGAGGACAATTACGTACAACTATTTTACTACCATTGACATTACGCGTGTCCCCGGTCTTCGTTTTCCAAACCTGTTGTTGGGTGTCTGAAAAACGAAGACAGAAGACCGGGGATCGCATCGATCCGTCTAGCTAAAATAAACCATTATTATATTCAGATCGAATTCAGGAATATTCTGATATTGGATATGTGATCAGTTATAATTGGCTGATAAGTTAATGATTAATTGTATGGATATCGTGATGTGAATGATAATTGATTGAGCAATATATCGCGTTCAGCTGGCATTTGCAATTTTACTACCATTGACATAACACATGTCCCCGGTCTTCGATCTTCGTTTTCCAGACCTGTTGCTGGGTGTCTGGAAAACGAAGACAGGGGATCGCATCTGTCTAGCTAAAATAAACCATTATTATATTCAGATCAAATTCAGGAATATTTTGATCTTGGATACGTCATCTGCTATGATTGGCGGCGGATAAGTTATGGTTACTTCTGTGAATATCGTTATCATAGGGCATAAGAATACATAACAATTATAACGTACATAATTTATTTCAACCACGGAATTCAGCCATTGCAATTCTCAAAACTGTCATAAACTGAAAACTTGCATACAATACACCTCATACTGCGCAATCACGTACATATACAAGCAGACTCAACTTAACTGGCGTTTGCAATTATTTTACTACCATTGACATTACGCATGTCCCCGGTCTTCGATCTTCGTTTTCCAAACCTGTTGTTGGGTGTCTGGAAAACGAAGACAGAAGACCGGGGATCGCGTATAATTTTGTCCAGCTAAGATAGGCCTATAATATTCAGCACCAGTTCAAGAATATTTTGATATTGGATACGTCATCTGCTATGATGGCTGCGGATAAGTTATGTTTATTTGTCTGAATGGTTCTAGGACAATTACCTCCCGGACAATTACTCCCCGGATAATTCCCCCGGACAACTACCCCCCGGACAATTATCCTCGAGGACAATTACCCCTCGACAATTACCCTGGACAATAAACCCCGAGGACAATTATCCCCCGGACAAGACCGGGGATCGCGTATAATTTTGTCCAGCTAAGATAGGCCTATAATATTCAGCACCAGTTCAAGAATATTTTGATCTTGGATACGTCATCTGCTTTGATTGGCTGCGGATAAGTTATAGTTATTTGTGTGAATGGTTCTAGGACAATTACCCCCGGACAATTCCCCGGACAACTACCCCCGGCTTACCCCCCGGACAATTATCCTCGAGGACAATTACCCCTCGACAATTACCTGGACAATAAACCCCGAGGACAATTATCCCCGGACAAGACCGGGGATCGCGTATAATTTTGTCCAGCTAAGATAGGCCTATAATATTCAGCACCAGTTCAAGAATATTTTGATCTTGGATATGTCATCTGCTTTGATTTGCTGCGGATAAGTTATGGTTATTTGTGTGAATGGTTCTAGGACAATTACCCCGGACAATTACCCCCGAGGACAATTACCCCGGACAATTACCCCCGGACAACTACCCCCGGGACAATCACCCCCAGACACCTCATACTGCGCAATCACGTACATATACAAGCAGACTCAACTTAACTGGCGTTTGCAATTATTTTACTACCATTGACATTACGCATGTCCCCGGTCTTCGATCTTCGTTTTCCAAACCTGTCGTTGGGTGTCTGGAAAACGAAGACCGGGGATCGCGTATAATTATGTCCAGCTAAGATAGGCCTATAATATTCAGCACCAGTTCAAGAATATTTTGATCTTGGATACGTCATCTGCTATGATGGCTGCGGATAAGTTATGTTTATTTGTCTGAATGGTTCTAGGACAATTACCTCCCGGACAATTACTCCCGGACAATTCCCCCGGACAACTACCCCCGGCTTACCCCCCGGACAATTATCCTCGAGGACAATTACCCCTCGACAATTACCCTGGACAATAAACCCGAGGACAATTATCCCCCGGACAAGACCGGGGATCGCGTATAATTTTGTCCAGCTAAGATAGGCCTATAATATTCAGCACCAGTTCAAGAATATTTTGATCTTGGATACGTCATCTGCTTTGATTGGCTGCGGATAAGTTATGGTTATTTGTGTGAATGGTTCTAGGACAATTACCCCCGGACAACTACCCCCGGAAAACTACCCCCGGGACAATCACCCCCAGACAATTCCCCCGGACAACCACCCCCCGAACAACTACCCCGGACAATAAGCCCCCGAGGACACTTACCCCCCCCCCCGGACAATTATCCTCGAGGACAATTACCCCCTGGACAATTACCCCGAGGACAATTATCCCCCGGACAATTACCCCTGCCTGAGGACAATTACGTACAACTATTTTACTACCATTGACATTACGCGTGTCCCCGGTCTTCGTTTTCCAAACCTGTTGTTGGGTGTCTGGAAAACGAAGACAGAAGACCGGGGATCGCATCGATCCGTCTAGCTAAAATAAACCATTATTATATTCAGATCAAATTCAGGAATATTCTGATATTGGATATGTGATCAGTTATAATTGGCTGATAAGTTAATGATTAATTGTATGGATATCGTGATGTGAATGATAATTGATTGAGCAATATATCGCGCTCAGCTGGCATTTGCAATTTTACTACCATTGACATAACACATGTCCCCGGTCTTCGATCTTCGTTTTCCAGACCTGTTGCTGGGTGTCTGGAAAACGAAGACAGGGGATCGCATCCGTCTAGCGAAAATAAACCATTATTATATTCAGATCAAATTCAGGAATATTTTGATCTTGGATACGTCATCTGCTATGATTGGCGGCGGATAAGTTATGGTTACTTCTGTGAATATCGTTATCATAGGGCATAAGAATAAGTAAAAATTATAACGTACATAATTTATTTCAACCACGGAATTCAGCCATTGCAATTCTCAAAACTGTCATAAACTGAAAACTTGAATACAATACACCTCATACTGCGCAATCACGTACATATACAAGCAGACTCAACTTAACTGGCGTTTGCAATTATTTTACTACCATTGAAATTACGCATGTCCCCGGTCTTCGATCTTCGTTTTCCAAACCTGTTGTTGGGTGTCTGGAAAACGAAGACAGAAGACCGGGGATCGTGTATAATTTTGTCCAGCTAAGATAGGCCTATAATATTCAGCACCAGTTCAAGAATATTTTGATCTTGGATACGTCATCTGCTATGATGGCTGCGGATAAGTTATGTTTATTTGTCTGAATGGTTCTAGGACAATTACCTCCCGGACAATTACTCCCCGGACAATTCCCCCGGACAACTACCCCCGGCTTACCCCCGGACAATTATCCTCGAGGACAATTACCCCTCGACAATTACCCTGGACAATAAACCCCGAGGACAATTATCCCCCGGACAAGACCGGGGATCGCGTATAATTTTGTCCAGCTAAGATAGGCCTATAATATTCAGCACCAGTTCAAGAATATTTTGATCTTGGATACGTCATCTGCTTTGATTGGCTGCGGATAAGTTATGGTTATTTGTGTGAATGGTTCTAGGACAATTACCCCCGGACAACTACCCCGGACAATTACCCCCGGACAACTACCCCGGGACAATCACCCCAGACAATTCCCCGGACAACCACCCCCCGAACAACTACCCCGGACAATAAGCCCCCCGAGGACACTTACCCCCCGGACAATTATCCTCGAGGACAATTACCCCCTGGACAATTACCCTGGACAATAACCCCGAGGACAATTATCCCCCGGACAATTACCCCTGCCTGAGGACAATTACGTACAACTATTTTACTACCATTGAAATTACGCGTGTCCCTCATACTGCGCAATCACGTACATATACAAGCAGACTCAACTTAACTGGCGTTTGCAATTATTTTACTACCATTGAAATTACGCATGTCCCCGATCTTCGTTTTCCAAACCTGTTGTTGGGTGTCTGGAAAACGAAGACAGAAGACCGGGGATCGCGTATAATTTTGTCCAGCTAAGATAGGCCTATAATATTCAGCACCAGTTCAAGAATATTTTGATCTTGGATACGTCATCTGCTATGATGGCTGCGGATAAGTTATGTTTATTTGTCTGAATGGTTCTAGGACAATTACCTCCCGGACAATTACTCCCGGATAATTCCCCCGGACAACTACCCCCCGGACAATTATCCTCGAGGACAATTACCCCTCGACAATTACCCTGGACAATAAACCCCGAGGACAATTATCCCCCGGACAAGACCGGGGATCGCGTATAATTTTGTCCAGCTAAGATAGGCCTATAATATTCAGCACCAGTTCAAGAATATTTTGATCTTGGATATGACATCTGCTTTGATTGGCTGCGGATAAGTTATGGTTATTTGTGTGAATGGTTCTAGGACAATTACCCCCGGACAACTACCCCCGGACAATTCCCCCGGACAACTACCCCCCGGCTTACCCCCGGACAATTATCCTCGAGGACAATTACCCCTCGACAATTACCCTGGACAATAAACCCCGAGGACAATTATCCCCGGACAAGACCGGGGATCGCGTATAATTTTGTCCAGCTAAGATAGGCCTATAATATTCAGCACCAGTTCAAGAATATTTTGATCTTGGATATGTCATCTGCTTTGATTGGCTGCGGATAAGTTATGGTTATTTGTGTGAATGGTTCTAGGACAATTACCCCCGGACAATTACCCCCCGGACAATTACCCCCGGACAACTACCCCGGGACAATCACCCCCAGACACCTCATACTGCGCAATCACGTACATATACAAGCAGAATCAACTTAACTGGCGTTTGCAATTATTTTACTACCATTGACATTACGCATGTCCAGCTAAGATAGGCCTATAATATTCAGCACCAGTTCAAGAATATTTTGATCTTGGATACGTCACCTGCTATGATGGCTGCGGATAAGTTATGTTTATTTGTGTGAATGGTTCTAGGACAATTACCTCCCGGACAATTCCCCCGGACAACTACCCCCGGCTTACCCCCCGGACAATTATCCTCGAGGACAATTACCCCTCGACAATTACCCTGGACAATAAACCCCGAGGACAATTATCCCCGGACAAGACCGGGGATCGCGTATAATTTTGTCCAGCTAAGATAGGTCTATAATATTCAGCACCAGTTCAAGAATATTTTGATCTTGGATATGTCATCTGCTTTGATTGGCTGCGGATAAGTTATGGTTATTTGTGTGAATGGTTCTAGGACAATTACCCCCGGACAATTACCCCCCGAGGACAATTACCCCCGGACAATTACCCCCCGGACAACTACCCCTGGGACAATCACCCCAGACAATTCCCCCGGACAACCACCCCCCGAACAACTACCCCCGGACAATAAGCCCCCCGAGGACACTTACCCCCCCCGGACAATTACCCCTGGACAATTACCCTGGACAATAACCCCCGAGGACAATTATCCCCCGGACAATTACCCCTGCCTGAGGACAATTACGTACAAGCAGTCTCAACTTAACTGCCGTTTGCAACTATTTTACTACCATTGACATTACGCGTGTCCCCGGTCTTCGGTCTTCGTTTTCCAGACCTGTTGTTGGGTGTCTGGAAAACGAAGACAGAAGACCGGGGATCGCATCCGTCTAGCTAAAATAAACCATTATTATATTCAGATCAAATTCAGGAATATTCTGATATTGGATATGTGATCAGTTATGATTTGTTGATAAGTTATGATTAATATTGTATGGATATCGTGATGTGAATGATAATTGATTGAGCAATATATCACGCACAGCTGGCATTATCAATTTTACTACCATTGACATAACACATGTCCCCGGTCTTCGATCTTCGTTTTCCAGACCTGTTGTTGGGTGTCTGGAAAACGAAGACAGAAGACCGGGGATCACATCCGTCTAGCTAAAATAAACTATTATTATATTCAGATCAAATTCAGGAATATTTTGATCTTGGATACGTCATCTGCTATGATTGGCGGCGGATAAGTTAATGATTAATAATTGTATGGATATGGCAATTACATACAAGCAGTCTCAACTTAACTGCCGTTTGCAATTATATATATTTATGATAATTGATTGAGCAATATATCGCGCTCAGCTCAGCTGGCATGAAAATTTTACTACCGTTGACATAACACATGTCCCCGGTCTTCGATCTTCGTTTTCCAAACCTGTTGTTGGGTGTCTGGAAAACGAAGACAGAAGACCGGGGATCGCATCGATCCATCTAGCTAAACCACTATTTTATTCAGATCAAATTCAGGAATATTCTGATATTGGATTTGTAATCAGTTATGATTGGCGGCGGATAAGTTAATGATTAATTGTATGGATATCGTGATGTGAATGATAATTGATTGAGCAATATATCACGCTCAGCTGGCATGAAAATTTTACTACCATTGACATAACGCATGTCCCCGGTCTTCGATCTTCATTTTCCAGACCTGTTGTTGGGTGTCTGGAAAACGAAGACAGAAGACCGGGGATCGCATCCCTCTAGCTAAAATTATATTCAGTATCAAATTCAGGAATATTCTGATATTGGATAATTATGTAATCAGTTATGATTGGTTGACAAACCCTAATGCCCTTAAAATCGTATTATCTTTACATGATGTTGTAAGTGTAACCAGCTCTTTCCGAGTTTCTTGATTTAGGAATTCGATTCAAGTCCAATTCATTTTCAATTTACTAGTCTTTGATATGTAAAGAAACATTTCATCCATTTTCTTTGTACAGAATATTTTATTCAGTGGAAATTATTGTAATGTATCAGGGTATATGTGATACTATGTTAAATACATTGAGAGATCAGTGCTCCCAGCTCCTAAGAAAGTTGCCTATATTTATGCTTAACTGAATATATGAGACCAAAATTAACTCTAGACGATAATTGTTTTGTCGTTAATTTAGCTGATAACTTTGGTGAAAGTGTTTGGAGTTTACATATAGAATACACGTGTGATAAACGTGTATTGACATTGTACATTGAAAGGTACTTGGATGTCTATTGAAGAGTGTTGCATAACAGCATATCAGTACGGTACTGTGTGGTAATCTCACACACGGTGCATAGTAGGTTATTCATGTTCCGAGTTGTGAACGAAATGGAATGTCAAATAAAAAAGTGTTATTTCTTTGTTAGCTGAATTTTGATTCTAAATTGTTGAAATAGATACAGTATATGTATGAGTATGGAAATAAGGCATTAAAGCCAGTTTTTGGTGCATTTGAAAGCCCTGATAATTACAAATAACACATAGGTGAAATGAAAGCGTAGTTATTGGTTTGAGTAAACTTATTGCTAGTCATTAATGCCTCAGAGTATGAAAATGGTTTAGAGGCAAGGTAATATTTGATTTAAGTATCGTAGTTGATATAAAGAACAAATTAGACAAAGTCAAGGTTTGTTTATTTCAGTAAACACTGATTTCACGAGAAAGTCTGTAAAACCAGGCTTAATTGTCAGAATATCATCGAGGATCTAGATCTGGTACAGTTACATAAACTGAACTTTGTGAAATCTTGAAATCTACGCTGAAAAACCTTCACACTGAAGATCACCAACACAGATAGGCACACGTGGGACAGTGTATAATTATTGCTGGAATAAAGACCCGACAGAAGTGACCGAATCCGTGCTTATTTTGCTTATTTCTCAGCAATTACACAATTTCTTCCAGAATCCTTAGCACATATTTTTTATTCATACAACAGACACTTGGGTGGTCATTATATTAGATTCTGTAAAAAGTCATTTTGAGATCATTACCAAAACTGGAATTTATCTTTAACCACATATATAGCAAAGTTTATTCAAGGTTCTTTGAACACATTGACAAAACATAAAAGGTAAATTTTGTTACAGAAAACCAGAATATTTAATGCAAGATTCAAATGTCAAAATTAATTTGTGCAATACTTAGACTATTTATGTTTTATCTCATTGTCACAATGCGACTGTAAGTCTATTTAGTGTTAACCCCTAGTAACCATTCAGCTTGTATATAATAAAAGGAATTTGGGTGGTTGACTCTTGTCATAGTCCCAGAGTCAATCAACTGTATCTTTAAGTAAGTGATCAAACCCGCTGGGGTGTAAGGATTAGAATTTTACTTTGACTTCTTGACAAGCTTAGGTCATGAGCATTGGGTCATTTAACTTGATATATTTTGTTAAGTTCAATGGGTCTCTAAAATTCTATAGATGTTTGTTTTCATGTATGAGAGGAAAAGATTGTTGAGAATGTTTGAGATGGGAGTTTTGAATAGGTGAAATTAAAGCTTGGATAGTTAAGTAGTTTTAATTGGATATGCTCAGCGTGGAAGAGTAAAGCAGAGGAATATTGAGAATGTTAATGACTTTGTCTTTGTGAGAGTCATGATGGAGTGGTGTTTGAGTAAAAGCAAATCAGAAATCGTTTGATTCTCGGGAGAGGAAGACCCTTCCACATTTGGTCTTAACTCGGAGTGTGAGGGTGTGGTTCTCGTAGGCCATTACTTTGGGTGTATGTTGCAGGCTGTGTAGTGCAGGCACAGCGGAGTCTTAATCCCCATCGTTGGCAGGCTGGATCCAGGCAGCACAGGCCAGGTAAAGCCACCACATCTGCCCTCATCTCACCAGGCACGACTGTTCCAAAGAACTGTAAGTTCACTATTTTATTGGTATAATTAATTATTGTAATTAAAAGCAAAACTCAGTGTTTTCAAAGAAAACAGAAATTCAGTAATTATTTTGCTTATGATTAATGTTGGAGTATTGAACACTAAAGTGCAAAGAATATTAAATGCTTTGTTGTATTGTATAGTAAATCGTATTTCATAAATGAAAACTTTGTGAAATTAAACCAAGGAGAAACCAACTAAACATGAAGTAATGATATAAAGATGAAGTAATTAAATGTTACTAAATGAGATATTTTATTATGGAAGAATTGTTGGTTTATACGCTCAATGGCAATGACGATTCCCATATATTCTAAACTGATAGTTATGTGATATATGGCTTGTGAACTGAACAAGAGTAATAGCCAGGATCAGTGTATTGATGTTGTATATGATATAGTTGATGTAAATATTCATTGAACTGAGAAGTTATACTTCTATGAGAAGAGAGATTTCCTTTTGCTATTTAGGGATAAAAGATACCGTAGTTTGTTTTTACATTATTTTCCGTAAGTAGCTCAGTGAATTCAAGCTAGTATATCTTAACTGACTTGTGAACATTTATAGTGTTATTACTGGACCTTGTCTATTAGGAGATGGTTATTTATTTACTCTCTTTAGGGACGAGCTGGGCTCGTACTTCATCCTCGAGCTCAGAGTTCGTGACTAGTGATTCATCGTAGCAATCTTCGTACTGTGGCTCTCAGCCCTCATCATTTCGTCCGCGAATCTGGACTGGCTTTTCGTCGAGAGTTCGCTCGCTTTACTTCGCGTCGTCGAAGCCACCGCAGCTCGCTCTTAGACGACTATATTCATCGGACCAACGATAGTCATTGACGATGTCGAAGGGGTCCTTATTCTGAACTATTTAAATTATAACCAGATTAGATACACTACGGTCCAGTGTAGGTATTCATCCAAGTATAAACCCTCTTTTGATGAAACTTAATTGGTGGAATTAATAACCAAAAATATTGTCACGTTTGGATGCCAAATTATTAGGCCTTGATTAAATATAAATAAATCACTCTCATTAGATACATATTGCAACATATTCAATATAGGTTAATTCATGCTGATGTTAACTGCTGAATACAGTTTGATGTTATGTTGATATGCATGTGATTCATGATTTAATTCTGATTATTCAATTTCTTTAACTATATGTACATTTATAGAGCTGGTCGCTCTGAATTAAATTTATGTTACACATAGATATTGAATGATTGTGTGATTATTGCAAGTGGTAACTACTTTCGTTTCAAACAGAACCAAATCTATTACCAGACTGGGAATTTCAGTCCCAAGATCTGACACTCATGCAAGTACATAAATGTAAAATGTAATTGCATATATACAGATGCCTATTATTGTTTGTTTATATTTTTACGCTACAGATTGAACATGCTCGATGGTATGCTTGATCGTATGCTTGATGGTATAATTGATGCATCGTATGATAACTGGAAATTCTGCGTCACCAAGTCATTTGTTTGAGTACTCTCAAGTCACTCGTAGTTATACCTCACACTTAATATTTCAAGAAGTGTTTTAAACATATTACGCGAGCGCGAAGCACAAGCAAATTTTTTTTGGGGGGGTACAGGCTTGAAGGAGGAATATTTCAAGCATTTTCTACTTATCCGAAAAGTGGACTTTTCAAATATTTCCTGCAATAGTTAGGCTGGCAATGATGCGAGCAGATTATTTTTATCTGTACTGAACATAAAAAGACGTTTCATGCAATGTTTGACTATGAACTAGATTATTTTAATGTACTCAAATGAAAAAAGTACTGTAAAGGCAGCGCTTTACTTTACGAATAGGACAAATATAACAAAATTAATGATACAGGTATAGATTTCAATTTTATATTCCTATTGCATTTTATGCATTTTGTTTGATCGTGAATGAGATGTCATTAATAAAAAATAATAATAATAAATGATAGCAAGTTTATAAATATCGCTTTTCTCGGAATGGCTCAAAACGATTTACAGCATATTATCATCCTGGTCTATTATTACCCCAGGATTCATTTCAATCCCACATGAAAAGTGCACATTTTCCACACCCTGGGAAGCATTCCTTGCATTCATCGCAGCCTCAAAATGGCGCAGGCAAATTCAAGCATACAATAACTTTCGCATCCAACCGGATACCCATTTAGCACCTGGGTCGAGAGTGGCAAGGTGTGCAATACATCATGCCAAAGAACGGTATATAGCCCCCGGTGGGAATCGAACACACGGCTCTCCGTTTAGAAGGCGGGAGTCAGAACCACTACACCACGACTCTTTTTTTGAAAAATAGGCCTTCCTGAAAAAATCGTGCACAGAACATGTTTCTCATAAACATCGAATATGAGCGCAAAGCGCAAACTTCTTTCAAACATCAAGGATGAAAAAGAAAAGACCTAAGTATTTTTCGTCAAAATGAACAGTGTGCACAATCTTCTTAATTAAACTATTGAAAGTATGAAGAGCAAAATGAACCATTAATTTTTACAAATTGACCTAGCTCGAACACTTAGTCTTATTCTTTAATAGTGAAACACTTTTATTTATCTATTCTAATTGGTAGAAGAGGAGGCAATCACAATTTTGTCCAAATATTAATACTGATATTTCTAATCTTACAAATTCATGATCTCGGCCAATTATTTTCTGTTTATTATCGCGACATTTTTCCTACTTGATTCCATTTCACGTCATTTCACTCATCTCCTTTGTTTATTCCTATTTCTTTTGTGCTGTTTGTATATCTCTTTAATACTGGGAGGGGTAAGCCAGCAGCCGGGAGAGGAGGGCTGAATCAGCAAGGCATCCCCCCCCCTTTGTTTTTCTTTTCCACCATATCATTTTTGAAGTTTCCCTTTCCATTTCACTTATTTTTTCTTCTGTTTGTACTTTTTTTAAAGGGGGAAGCAAGACCACCTTGCCCCTTGATCCGTATGTGCCTGTCGAATGCAATTTGCATCCTAACTTCCTGTTTTCTTCTTCTTTTGTAATATATGTATGAATTTGTGGAAAAATTATAAGAAAGTAATGTTATAAAGACAGCCTTGACTTTGCTATGAACATATGCAGTCTTTTTAGAGTTACCTTAGTTGAAAAAAATCAAGATCCGAGATAATTTATTGTCATGTATAAAAATGCACATAATCTGTTTTAAAAAATTGAATACTATATTACACCGACAAACACAATATCCTTTGGCCGACATATTTCAACAATCAAAGAATGCGAGCGCAAAGCGTGAGCTGAACATTTTTTTTACATTCAGAATTAAATACTGGGCATTTAAAGCACCTTTTAAAATCATGAACAGGATAAGGGTATGACTTTACACTTGATGTAAGCGCGATGGATAATTGGATAAATGGATAATATTCCTACATTAATAGTTGATAATCTGATCTGAAAGTGGAACAAGATTCGTATCTAAATAAACATGCGTGCGTGTGTTTAGATTCAGACCTATAATCTGGACATTCTAATTACATTCTTTATTATAATATCAATAATGAGAGTGCGAAGCGCAAGCTATAGATATTTGATTTTCTGATCTGAAAAAATAAATTTAAGCGCAATTACGAATTGGGTATGGATCGCGCTTAATAACTGATGCGAGTGCGTAGTGCAAGTGCGTAGTGCAAGTGCGAAGTGCAAAATGCAAGCGCGCAGCTTTAGCTGATACTATTCACAATCAGACCAGCCTAAAAAGGGATATTTTTCAAAAAATTATGGAATACACAAGGAGAATATTTATTTGACTAATCAAATAATGCTAGGCTAAGCGCGCAGCAGGAGCGAAAAATGTTGATATTTAGATGATAAAATATACAGTCATTTTACAGAAACTATCAAATCTATTGTAAATCAAACAAATTGAAAACTCAATGTCCGAGAAATGTTTTGTACATTAACTTCATAACTTGATATTTTAAGTTCAATATTTAAGTCTATTGAGCAAGTTGTGTATCTCATAGATTAGGCAATGTGAGCATAAAGCGTCTTGTTTTATTCACTCGTCTTTCTCCTCCTATTTTTCCTCTTCATTTTCTCCTCTCTTTTCCCTTCTTTTTCTTTTTCCTCTCTTTCCTTTTTTTCTTTTTTGTTCTTTCCAAAAAGTGGGGGGTGCATTTGATATCAAATGCCCCCCCCCACTTTCCAAAAAGTGAGGGGGCGCGTCCCCCTGAGGTTTCCACCAATGTATGCAATTTGATTTGAAATAAAAGAAAATCCTATATAATCTTTGTAGTCAAACAATGTTTAAAAATAGCGTACTTTCATGACAAATTACTTTGTTCTCGCCTGCTCCCAAATCGGATTTAATAACAAAATCAAGGTTCATAAAAATTCATGAAAAATATATGAATAATTTTCTTGGAGTATTCGCAAGTTGTCTGAAAAATATCCTGATTGTCCTTGTCCTTGAATTTACCACTCGTGACAATGTCCTAAATGTCTCCGGTTCTGTCCTAATACGATCTGCATGCTGTCCGTGCCGAACACCGACAAATCTATTCAGATATTCTTGTCTTAGGACAGTCCCAGGAATGTCCTACGACAATACACAAACATCTAGGACAACATCATTTGCATAATCTTTTAAGGAATTTGGTTGCGGACAGCATGCCGAAATGACATAAGTTGCTTCCGCAACCCTTCTTGGTCTTGTCCGTGCCCTAGTGGAAAACCGCCTTTAGGTAACACACCAAATGCAAAAATGTTCCACCTGTTAAACCAGGGAGAGTGCACTGAGCCTAACAATGGTTTATTCAGTCCCAGGACTTAAGTGTGCATGACAATAGGGAATAGCATAGGGGAAGAAGGTTGAATCCTTTAATAACACGAGCATTTTTTGTAATCAGGAAAAAAGGATAAATATTGTTAACATTAGGCATAACGATCAATAAAATTTTATTAACATTTATATTCTTTATTACTATTTTTATTATGATCATCATTAGTATTATTTTTATCTTTATTACCAGCGGAAGCTCTTATTAAAAATGACATCACCTCCAATAGAAAACCTATTATCTGGAGGTTACTCGCGTGCGACCAACACACTGAATCCCCTGCATCCTTAAACCATTTGCTTTATAGGCAGCAATTGCTCGGCACCTATTCTTAATGCAATACATGCTTTAGCCACAACACACATGTATCATTGTTCGTCAATTATTGTATTATATCCTGTTACTTTGTAAGGACAACTCTGTTCTCGTTACCAAAATGAATTAATTTCATTTTTGGATTAACAAACCTTGTTTCATTTTCAGACTAACAACCCTTCGGATTAACAAACCTCATTTTGTTTTCAGACTAACGAACCTCATTTCGTTTTCAGATTAACGCACCTTCAGAATTACGAACCTCATTTTGTTTTCGGACTAACGAACCTCCGCAATTACGAATTTCATTTCATTCTTGGATTAACGAACCTTCGGAATTACGCCACAAATGTTCGGATTAATGAACCCTTTTTTGTTTTCAGATTAATGAACATCAAGGTATAGGCAATTTACGTGTTTCGGAATTACGAACCTTTGGAATTACGAAGTGTGACCCAAATTTTGACCAGCGCGAGTGTTACATTGCTATTCAATGGGTAAACGGAATCGTCACTTTTACCTGTACACAAAGTCATTGGGGAAACAGAATTTCTGTTTTTTGACATGCTGAAATGGAATTTAAGATTTTCTGAAATGGAAAAGGTGATTTTTTTAAACGGAAAATCACTGTCCCTATATTAAAACATCCTAAGGAAAAGACGGTAGTTGCGCTGTCACATTTGAGTGGGAAGAGAAACTGAGTCCAAAGGAGGAACGTTACAAAATGAAAAATATTGATGCCAGCTGCAGGAAAGGCAAATCTAGTTTTGTAATGTGTCTTCACTTAATGATAATAATAATAATAATAATGTAGGGTATTTATATTGCGCACATATCCATCTTGTTAGGTGCTCAAGGCGCTCCTATATTACCCGGCTAAGCTAGGCGTTCATAGCGCCTAGCTTAGCCGGAATTACTGAACAAACTATCGCTATTATTACAGATACTATATATATCAGGCTGATATTTGTGTACATTAGCATAGAATTCATCAAAGCTGTTTACAAGGACTGTGCATTGACAATATGCAGTGTTTAAAGGAAACAAAGATTGTACATTGGTTTAAGGTCCTTTTGCAGGTGGACCTGCCGCGAGATACAAGACTGTACATGTAGATTTCCGTTCAGGTGAAAGTTCAATTGATGTAATAAGTATTGGAATACTGTAAAAGTGAAAAGTTTCGCTGATTTCACGGGCAAGATCAGCAAGCGCAAATTTATGAGCATCTATTTTAATGCAAGTTTTGAACCGCAGTTCAATTGCGTGTATTGTTTGGCCAAGAGATTGAGAATTTGATCTGTAGAGGGCGACATTTGAGCAAGCAAAATTGAGCTCCAAAATCATATGCATCGCGAGAATTTGTTCCAAGCAATGCCATCATATTTTTTAACAGTCACAGATTGGTATTTAAATCATGATTTTGGTTGAAATATAAATTGCTTTGGCTGTTTGATCGGTGAGTGTTTAGATTTGTTAAGTTTAAAAAAAGACCTTGGGTCGATCGCCCAGGTTTGTTGATTGATCCCATGCACTTCGAAAAGCTGTGATCCCCCGGTCCTTACCCGGTGCCAGGCCATCCATACCAGGCCAGCAGGGCCTCCATTTTGCCTTCCCTGATGTCCGCCCCGCACAAAAAAGTTGCGCTATGTCACAAAAGCTCATGATTGGATCAAAACAATGCTGAATTACGACGCTTTAGAGCTAGAATTATAATCAGAAAATACAATTTCGTCCCTGAAATGTTTATTGAAAACATTCAAAGAATGGGAAAAGGGAAGGGACTTTGTCATGTTTGTGATTATAGAATGTGCAGCGCGAATTAAAAAACCCACGAATATGTTTTGAAGCCGCCAAGCGCGAAAAATTAATCTCACGAAAATAACAGCGTTTACATTAGGGCATCTGATGTGGGGAACCTCCTTGCAGCGTCCATGACAGCGGAGATGTGCTATTCCACAGACATGTACTTCAATAGCACATAATGACCTACACTCAATGCTACCAAGGGAGCACTCTTATGTAATTTCAATAAAAGATCCTTATTTCATCTCAGGCATGGTCGACTCTGATCAACAGGTATTAGCCTAGACAAGCCTTCATACAATACCAAAACCTGTCTTTCAAAAAAAGGATAATCCCTCGAGTTCTCTATCAATGAGTTACTTACATGGTTGGGAGCTCCATAACCAGGACTACCCATGAAGATCCAGTCAACTTTACTTGATTCCGAGTCTTCTGGTAAAAAGTAGGGTTTCTTGTAGTGTTTTCTCAAGCTATTAGCAGCAGCATAATCGCAATTACTCCTGCAAGACATCAAAGACAGATCAAGAGGGGAATCATAGACTTAAGTCAAAGTATGGATGGTCAGGGGTCCTAAAGCTATGCAGGTCCTAAAGCCATGCACAACTCATTGCTCATATAAATTTCAATAGCAAAATGTGCACTACATATAGAACTGTGACTGCAAAGTTGTACAAAGGATTCCCAGTCAGATTTTCTACAAAGACTGGAATAAATCACAAAATACAGAGAAAACCAACAACTCTTCGAAGTTTGGGAGTTGTGTTCACTTTATTTCAATTTTTTTCATCAACACATTTTAGATATTGAAGCATAGGTAATAGAACTTCTTTGCACAATAAAACGAAGACATAGCTTTAGGACCCCTTCTAATTCCAGCAGCAAAATCAAGACTGTTCAGCAAACAAACATGGAATAATTTTTGTTTTAGTGAGTTTTGGCATATTTTTTTATCATTAGAATATTCACCACAAATTACAGTAAAACAACCTGTACAATATACACAAAACTAATATTACAGTTGTCATAGTTTTTATCATGTTAACAAAATGCATAGCTTAAGGCAGGGTGCTCAATAATACTTGATTACGGTACTCCTATGTCCAAGTTTCATGAACTAGATCCATAAACTTTCAAAGTTATGATGGTAATTCAACAAATATCCCCATTTTGGCCAAAGTTCATTGACCCTAAAAGATCTTTGTCATGTGACCTGAAACTCTGACAGGATACTAAGTAATACTTCATTGCCCTTATGTCTAAGTTTCATGAACTAGATTCATATACAAGGGGTGATCCATGACCTTGAACTTGGTGTCTTTTAAAAACAAGTGGAATGCCCCTGGCCGTCTCACCTGCATCGCACAGTTCAATATAGCAGCAGTGCTGACTTTGAAAACTACTCTAACTCGCACAAGATGTTCATTGATACATGGTTACTCTTATGTCCACTTTTTATGAACGAGACCAATAAACTTACAGAGATATGATGGTTATTCAACAAAAAACCCCAACATGGCCAAAGTTCAGTGACCTTACATGACCTTTGACCTTGATCATGTGACCTGAAACTCGCACAGGATGTTCAGTGGTACTTGATTACTCTTATGTACAAGTTTCATGAATCAGATCCATAAACTTTCAAAGTTATGATGGTAATTCAACAGATACACCTATTTCGGCCAAAGTTCATTGACCTTGGTCATGTGACTTGAAATGTGTACAGGATGTTCAGTGATACTTGATTACTCTAATGTCCAAGTTTAACGAACTAGACCAATAAACTTTCAAAGTTATGATGGTAATTTAACAGATACCCCCAAATCGGCCAAAGTTCATTGACCCTAAATGACCTTTGACCTTGGTCATGTGATGTGAAACTCATGCAGGATGTTCAGTGATACTTGATTAACCCTATGTCCAAGTTTCATGAACTAGGTCCATATATTTTCTAAGTTATGATGACATTTCAAAAACTTAACCTCAGGTTAAGATTTTGATGTTGATTCCTCCAACATGGTCTAAGTTCATTGACCCTAAATGACCTTTGACCTTGGTCGTGTGACATGAAACTCTAATAGGATGTTCGATAATACTTGATTAACCTTATGGCCAAGTTTCATGAACTAGGTCCATATACTTTTTAAGTTATGATGTCATTTCAAAAACTTAACCTCAGGTTAAGATTTGATGTTGACGCCGCCGCCGCCACCGGAAAAGCGGCGCCTATAGTCTCACTCTGCTATGCAGGTGAGACAAAAATCCAACTTTGAGGGCACCCTACAGGGAAACGATGAGCACAGTCGGGCCAATATTTTGTGATTCTGTTAAGCATGTTGTAGTCTATAAATTTTTACAATATTGAGTCCTTAACTATATGATTTTAAATTTGTAAGCCTCCAAAAATGTAACCAAAATGTTGACTTGGATGCTTAACACCATTTTTTGGTGACCTCGTGTGCGATAACGGGTTGTCAGATCCGCTCAATGATGCTCTATGATTAGACCATAAAGTTCTTCCAATGAACACTGCAACTAATCAAACTTTGCTGCAGCAGTCAATCAAAAATAGCAAGATTTTATTCAGTCAGTGGTTTGACTACACATTGGTCGCTAAGGGAGGCTGTATCTTAGCAAGTTTGGAGAATTTTATGAGAATGTGTTTGATCTGATTGAATACATGAAAAGTATTTGGTAATACAATCCACTACCATACAATACAATTGGGCCTAGATCTAGGTCATGCCTACCTCAAGTGATGTTCATGTAGGCTCCACTCCACTAACGCTACACCTATATGTACCCAAACCCATCCATAGGTGCATTACATGTACTGCCGCCATGTACAGGAAAACTGGAAGCACGGCGCAGGAAAACTGGAAGCACGGCGCACGCAAATTGCAACAAACTCCCAGGAATTTCAGAAGAAATTTGATAAAATCAAGTACTTCTACGAAACTAACCGAACGATGTGAAGTCAATTCCCCCTCATATGATGAATATCCCTCAAATAGCATCATTTAAGTGCTGATTTTTCTTCTCGTTGAAAAAATACGGAGCTTGCTTCGATTTCCCAAATTTTTTGTCTAATTAGCTAAAGAGGGCACACGATTTATCATCATATCAAAGACACTACAATGGAAATACTACAAACGAAAAATATTTTACACATAAATCTATGCAAAGCGTTATGCAATGTCGGCAAAGTGTCCAGTCTTTTTACTGTAAAGGCTGGTGGAACGTTTACACAAACAGTAGCACTGCGGGCATTGTTCAAGACGCGTATAATTTTTTTTGCTTAATTTGTCATCGCTTGAATGTTTTCCAAAAAGTATTATCATCACCAAAAATAATATAAAAAGTAAGTTTTTTAAGTTATTGAATTTATTGGTGTCTATATTTTATCAAACCAGGACTCGATTTTAGCAGGAGCACGATGGCAAATGGCTCCCTAAAACCCCTACGGGCTCCTTAAAAAGTAATTGAAAAAGTGTCCGGCGGGCTCCCTAAGATTTTCTAGTACCAGCCACCAAAAATGCAATTTCATACCAGCACACTAATCCACACTTTAATCTACCTAAAATGTTTTCAAAGTCATAACAAGCCTTGAAAATAGCGAAAATAGCGACAGTTTCAAATTGGTTAGCTATGAGGCACCGACTGTATCAATATTATATAGAACAATTATTTTTCATATAAAGTTATTTATTAAATAATAATTATTATTTATATATGATTTATAAATAATGATTTTTGTTTTTCATTATTTATAAATGACACTACATACTTCATTATTTATAAATAATTGCAATTTGTTTTTCCATTATTTATAATTACATGTAAGTTTGTCAAGATTTCTATCATTTGTAAATAATAGTTATTTATTAACAATGCCAGTGCACATTTCTTTATTCAATTTGTTGAATTTCCCATTATTTATAAATAATGATTGTCTGTTAAATAATGAAAACGTCTACTTCATTATTCATAAATATTCTTTCAAGTGTGCCATTATTCTCATTACTTATAACTAATCATTATTTATTAATGATTACATTTCTTTATCTATAAATAATTTTCCATAGTTGGCCATTAGTCATAAATAATGTTCGAGTTTTCCATTATTTATAAATAACGATTAAATAATGAAATATCTACCTCATTATTTATACATAATGAAAATTCATCGTGTTTTATTATTTATAAATTAAAATTTTGTTTCAATATCCCATTACGTCTAAATAAACATTATTTATAAACAGTTTTTACAGTTTTCCATTATATAAAACTTATCATTATTTATATACAAACAACCTTAATTTATAAATAGTGGAAAACTCGACTATAACATGCAAATGTGGGACTGCCCATAATATGATTATTCATATGAGTGTGATATCCTTTTCGTGATTTTTCTTCACAAATTTTTGTCCATTTCCTCTTCATTATGAATTTTCTTGAAGCAATTTTTTAGGGCTATGGTCTGATGGTAATATTCTTCATTTTCCATATAACTTTGTCTTCGTTGAAATATCAAAAAGTGTAATTTTATACGATTTTTCCTACATTTCACAATCCCCATAGGCGCACGTGTATTTAACCTTTTTTACTCTGATTGTAGGAACAACCGATGAATCGACGGAGTGCTCTTCATGCTACGTTGGTTGGTTCCCGGAACTAGTGGGCGGAATTTTGCCCGAAACTTCGATGGAAGTGGATCAAGTGCATATGAGCTGAGAGAGTGAAGTATCAGTGTATGTGCATCAGGCCCTTCTACTTTCTATAAATATTTTATGTTGCTGTTTTTGTCTCACCTGCATAGCAGAGTGTGACTATAGGCGCCGCTTTTCCGACGACGGCGGCGTCAACATCAAATCTTAACCTAAGGTTAAGTTTTTGAAATGACATCATAACTTAGAAAGTATATGGACCCAGTTCATGAAACTTGGCCATAAGGTTAATCAAGTATTACTAAACATCCTAGTAGAGTTTCATGTCACATGACCAAGGTCAAAGGTCATTTAGGGTCAATGGACTTAGACTATGTTGGGGGAATCAACATCAAAATCTTAACCGGAGGTTAAGTTTTTGAAATGTCATCATAACTTAGAAAATATATGGACCTAGTTCATTAAACTTGAACATAAAGTTAATCAAGTATCACCAAACATCCTGCATGAGTTTCACGTCACATGACCAAGGTCAAATGTCATTTAGGGTCAATGAACTTTGGCCGATTTGGGGGTATCTGTTGAATTACAATTACAACTTCAAAATTTTTTGGATCTGATTCATGAAACTTGGACATAATAGTAATCAAGTATCACTGAACCTCTTGTGCAAGTTTCAGGTCACATGATCAAGGTCAAAGGTCATTTAGGGTCAATGAACTTTGGCCAAATTGGGGGTATTTGTTGAATTACCATCATAACTGTGAAAGTATGTTGGTCTAGTTCATAAAACTTGGACACAAGAGTAATCAAGTATCACTGAACATCCTGTGCGAGTTTCAGGTCACATGATCAAGGTCAAAGGTCATGTGAGGTCAATGAATTCTGGCCACAATGGGGGTATTTGTTGAATTACCATCCTATCTCTGTAAGTGTATTGGTCTTGTTCATAAAACATGGAAATAAGAGTAACCAAGTATCACTGAACATCTTGTGTGAGTTATAGTTTTCAAAGTCAGCACTGCTGCTATATTGAATCAAGTGATGCAGGTGAGACGGCCAGAGGCATTCCACTTGTTGTTAAGTTATTTTTTGTCTCGCCCACCAGAGGTGAAGGTGAGACTTAGGGATCCAAATGTCGTCCGTCCGTCGTCCGTCACAAACCTGTAATGACATATAACTCCACAACCGTTAGTCGCTTTTCAACCAAACTTGGATGGTAGATGGACTTGGGGGACCTGCATGTTATGCTGTAGTTGGAGGTCATATGGTACGGTTAACGGTCATTTTCAGGTCAACATTAAAGTTTACATGCAAGACTCTTATGACACCTAACTCCGCAACCGTCAGTCACATTTCCACCAAACTTGGATGGTAGATGGACTTTGGGGACCTGCATGATATGCTGCAGTTGGAGGTCACATGGTAAGGTCAAAGGTCATTTTGAGGTCAACGTTAAAGTTTACATGCAAGACTCTCTTATGACACCTAACTCCGCAACTGTAAGTCACTTTTCAACCAAACTTGGATGGTAGATGGACTTGGGGGGCCTGCATGTTATGCTGCAGTCAGAGGTCACATGGTAAGGTCAAAGGTCATTTCAGGTTAATATCAAAGTTTACATGCAAGACTTATGACACCCAACTCCGCAACCAAAAGTCACTTTTCAAGCAAACTTGGATGGTAGATGGACTTTGGGGACCTGCATGTTTTGCTGCAGTTGGAGGTAACATGGTTAGGTCAAAGGTCATTTTCAGGTCAACGTTAAAGTTTACATGCAAGACTCTCTTATGACACCTAACTCTGCAACCGTAAGTTACTTTTCAAAAAAACTTGAATGGTAGATGTACTTAGGTGACCTGCATGTTATGTTGCAGTAGGAGGTCACATGGTAAGGTCAAAGGTCATTTCAGTAAAGGCCTCAATGATGGTGATTCTGATTTAAGTTCTTAATGAATATTTGTTCACCAAATTGAGACTCCCCCATAAAGAATTGCAATTTTCGTGAAGATCTGTGTTTTCAAAGAACTGCAGGAAAAGTTAGGGTACATGAACGTGTAACATGTGCCTACATGTGACATACTTAGCCTGTGTGGTTTTGTACTGATATAAACAGGATATTTAGGTGGTCTGTCTTTGACAGATCACCCCTTAATTTCGTCAGAATTTTCATATTTTTATTAGATGGTCTGTCTTTGACAGATCACCTTTTAATTTCGTCAATTTCTTCTTATTTATTTATTTTTAACGATTTTCTTGTCGCCAAGATATCTCGAAATTGACTTGATCAATTTCATTGAATTTCATGTCATTGATGGGATCTGTCATGGACACGTCAGAATAAGCTTTTCAAGGTCATCAGGTCATGATGACGTCATGTAGGTGCCATTTTGTAAAATAACATTATCAATCATATCTCCATTATCAATTATAAAAAATCAATCGAATTAACATCACATCAACTTCAGGTCAAGGGTCATTAGGTCATGTCATCAAAGGTCACCTGGAGGTCACGACGCGCGCGTCAAAATTTCAAAATTCTCAAAATCACTTTTTGACCAAAGTAGAGTACGTTTCAGGTCATTCTAAGCATTTCAAAAATTTGCGCGCGCACACATATGTGTTTTCGCGCGTAATGCCTTAACGCAGTGCAAAAACACTGTTTTTTTTTACATCATTGCATTGATAATATAATTCTGAGCAATTTGATACCATGATCAACCTTCTATGACCATTAATAACGAAATTAACACCCGTTAAAGTTTGGAATACGTGTGCGCGCGAGCTCTCACTATAGGCCATATATGGGCAAATTCACTGTAGCTCTTTAAATAGTCCGTTGACCCCCAAATTTTTTTTCATTTATCAATAAGAGTATGAGTTGTAGATTTGATTTCATGTCACCATTGTCCCTAAATTATATCATGATGTCATCAAAATGGCACCTAAACTAAAAATTTCATTTTTTCAAAAATGACATTCATCAAATTTATGCGAATTTGGTTGTAACTTCTCAAATATAGATTGTTTTTCGCCCAGATTTCGATAATTAGTAGTTTAGAATGTACTCTTTCTCGTTAGTTAACATGAATTTTCGCTTTGAGAATCGCATCATTGCGTAAAACAGCAATGAAGAAAGGCATGTCATTTTTCCTTATTTTGTGTGTAATGTCTATGGGAAATGACTTTTTGTGAACATGATTTTTTTTAATTTTTTTTACTATATTGCGCACGATCAATTATAACAATTCTAATAAATAATAGCTAAAATATTGCAAAACAAAACAGATTATAATGACTTTTTTTCATAGTATATCTATCTAATCATATCCGTCTTTCCGCTATCTATGTTATAAATCTATCTATATTTCTTTCTATTTATCTATCTATGTGTCTGTCTATCTATCTACCTACATGACATATCTCTCTATCTCTCTGTCAAATATATATATATATATCTGTTTCAAAATGTCTCTCACTCACTCTATCTATCTATCTATATATCTATCTATCTATCCATATGTATGTCTATCTGTCTATCTACCTACATTGTATATGTATCTGTCTATCTATCTATCTATCTCTCTCTCTGTCTAATATAATATATGTATCTGTTTAGATATGTATATCTATCTATCCATCCATCTATCTGCCTGTCTCTATCCATCTTTCTATATGTATGTCTGTCTGGCTATCTATCTATCTATTTCTCTTATATATATCTATTTGAATATGTCTATCTTTCTATATCAATCTATCTCTATCTATCTATCTATATGTCTGTCTATCTATGTTTTATTAATATAACCACCTATCATTTATCTCTCAATCCATTAATTGATCCATCCATCTATATATATAATCATCTATCTTGTATGTATCTGTTTGAATATGTATGTCTGACGATTGTCATCACCACATTAATAATCACATTTAGCAATGGTCAAAATTAATTTTTAGGATGTCTGTGATCAAGATTATCAATCATATCTAAATGATTCACTTCATACATTAGCCGACACTGAATGAAAAATCATGACAGACCACCTAATTCGTCCTCATGACGAATTAAAATCTAGTTTATCTATTGAAATCTCACTTAAAAATGCATGACTCAATCAACCAACTGTTTCTCATTTATATGTGAATAATTTTTTAAAGTGTATAAACAATCTTCAAATGTAAATAATATTCAATGTAAACATTGCACAATTAGTCTTCAGACTACAGCAGGGGCGTCGATCCATTTTTCAGATTGGGGGGGCAAAATCATTAACGTTCCAAAGGCGCTCGATCGTAGAAGACACCCATCCACACACCCTCACACACACACACACACATTTAGTAATTCATCACTTTATTAACATTCAAATCGTTCAAAGGAATAAAAATATACAAACATAAAAGGAGCGCCCAAGACATATCTGAGTAACAGAACAAGCAGGGCATACATAAATAACATAGATTATATTAACATAATAGCATACACAAAACATTACTATAATTACCCCGAATCAAAATATAAAAAAGCATGAAATTATTATAAAGAAGTCCAGAGTATAAAAGGAAAAAAAAAATGTAAAGCAGTTGAGAAAAGAGAGGTGGAAATTATAAAAGAGAGAGACAGTACACACAAAGGTGAAATAAAGAAAATAGAAGTGAGAGAAGGAATGAAAAGGGGAGTAAAAGAGAGAGGAGAGAGAGGGAGAGGGGTGGGGGCTGGTGGGAGAGAGGGGGTGTGAGAGAGAAAGAGAGAGAAAAAAACATGTGACTTCCAGGGCATTACACAAATTCAAATGATTGCACATATACCCCGACACAGACCAGATTACAACGTTTCTTCCTTCATTGTATGCATAGTTATAGATGGGTATCCCCCCCTCCACACAACACACCCTCAGACAAAAAAAAAAAAAAATATTGGGCCGACGAACGCAAAGACAAAGAAAATTGCACACTAAATGAATGAACTTTATCAACAGTCGGAAGGCCCATACGCTCCCCAACGTCATTATGTTGAACAAATTATCTCTGAGGGTGTATTTATGGGGGGAGGGGTCACATTTTGGAGATCCTCATAAGTCGTAGTATTTTTTTTGCTATGATTATTATTTTTTTTTCTTACGGTATTTGGATATTATTACATTATTTCACTATTACATTAGAGGGTTATGACATTCCCATACGGGTTCCTCCTTGGCCGAATATATTACAAATGAAGAAGTGATGGCAAGTGACGCAAGTTTATCCCGAAAGGTCTTGAAAGGCACTGGTTTCCCAGCGAGAGAAATTTCTTCAGCTTTTGTGAATTGTCGTTACTGATATAGCCCCTGGAACCTGTTTCTATAGGAAGGAAATCCACATCGAAACCATTGGCTTCTATGTCCGAAATCATAGGTGCATATTTATTTGATTTTCGTTCATTTGCCCTAATCAGATTTGTTTCGAAAGGAACCGTGAGTTCAACAATTGCAAGTTTCTTATCCCGTTTCCAAAATACGCACATATCTGGGATTAAGTCTCTTTGTTTGCATTCAACAGGTACAGTAGACCGGACAGACCGTGCGTCACCTGCGAGATCACTTTGGATGACAGGACTCGATTCAGATTCACTGTGCGCATCAATACCCGACTTGGCGACCTCAACGATATGATGTAATATTATTGTGGCGCCAAGTGAAACGTCCCTGTTCTAAGGCAACTGGACAGTGATTTAGCACATGGTGAAGTGTTTCACGATTACAACATTTTGTGCATCTATCACTTGACCTTTTACTCCATGTAAGCAAATTTGCCTGTGTATTCAATGAGTCCGTTAGAGCATTAAGCATAAATTTGGTTACTCTTTCGGGTAGATTGTATGCCACACTCTTGCACTGGGAGTTATTGGATTCTATACTAATTAATTCAAGGGTTTTGCCTTGCACCGCCAGGTTTCTCACATGACTAAGCCAGTATTCTGACACCCGTTGTTTACACGAGTTTCTTACTGCAATTTTTGTTTATTAGCTGTTAGATTTTGCACATTTATATCATTCCAAATCTTTTCAGATTGCACAGAAGCAGACACTTTTCTTGTCCACTTTTTCTCTCTTTCAAGTTTGGAATCCAAACACTCATTGACTTTAGAATCACTCCTTTCACGAATGTGGACATGAGCGAGAGTGTGACATTCAATGTACAAGTCGGAGATGGATGGAATATCCAGGCCTTCTGGCATGTGAATCATTGCCAGGGTGGCTGGGTGAGCAAGGCCAGACCACTTCTTTAAATATCTATTTGTGAGAGCATCAAGCTGCTTTAAATGTGTTTGACAAAGATCATTCACTGTGACATGGAATCTAATTGATGGTAGAAAATATGATGGTAGAAAATATCTCGAATAGATTTCCAATTTATACACTGGACGTACTAAGGAAGCATCTATATTACGTAATCCTGACGTTATGATTTCATTGAGGTATTCGTAGACTGACCTGGAATTATCATTATCAGTGACAAGTGATCCAAGGAACTTAAAGCGGTTGTCAGTAACATTCAGTGACAAAACATTCTGGCCCTCTATTTGAAATGAGGTAGTTTTATTACTCCACTAGAGATTGACAATGACCTACATTTCGATGGCTTTAGTTTGAGACCCAGACTAGAGACATGAGAAGTTAGAGTATTCATGATTCGCTGATGAGACCTACTGTTAGAGGTCAATAGGCAGAAATCATCAGCGAAAAAAGTAGTCACATATTTACTTTCAGACAACGTATAACCGAATTTGTCATTTGATTTCAAGTATTCGAGAAGGGGGTTAATACACATGGTAAAAATGAGCGGTGATAGGGGATCCCCCTGAAAAATACCTTTCCGAAATGGGAATGACTCAGTACTCCACAGTTGTGTTACTACGGTACCAGAAATGACGGAGTATAAGTTGTTAATACATACTCTTAGTTCATAGGGAAGCAAGTATTTTCTAAGGGCATATTCAATCAATGTATGAGGCACTGAGCCAAATGCATCCTGTAAATCAAACCACGTAAAATGGGCAGTTTTCTTGTTAGATTTAGCATGTTTGATTACTTCATGTACAATCATATTATGATCAACACAACCTGAAACCCCTTTCATGAAACCTTTCTGAGTTGTAGTATCAATAAGCCCATTTGAAGTTAAATAACTATCCAAGCGATTTACAATGATTTGGTGGAATATCTTACCAAAAACACTCGAGAGTGCTATCATTCTAAAGTTCTCGGGATTATCCGCAGAATCTTTCTTATGCAAAAGAATAACTTTTGCTTTAGTCCAAAGGGAGGGTGGGGTGGGATCAGAACTCGACAACAGCTTGCTGAATAGAGTTGCGAGAAAGTGATGTACGCTTGGCAATTTTTTCAATATTCCGTAAGCTATCCCATCTGGCCCGGAGCGGAGTTTGAACTTTTGTGACTTAGAACCTGTTTTATGTCCTTTGGACGAATTGGCCCCATATCAAATTGGTGCTGAATCATATCGGCCGTCGGTCCCTTCCACCAGTCGAGCGTATCCGTATCTATCGGTGGGGGCTCAGCAGCATATTTAGCTGAAAAGTATTCGTTAGCTGATTGGCGCGAAAAGGAAGGCCTAGACGCTGAAGAGTACAGGGTGTCATTGACGACGTTTTTACTGAAAGACCAAAAGTTTTTCCGAAATTTACTTTCCTCATATTTTGTCGATCGACGCTGCTCATTAACTTTTTGTTCTTTCCTCAGAAAGTTATATGTATGTAGTGCCTCATAGAATTTTGCACACTCCTCGCGACTTGTGTTTGAAGAAAATGCTGTTTTTCGCAAAGAATTCTTTATTTTTTTCATTTCCAACATGGTCTTAGCTTTTCTTCTATGAAATGGTTTACGTTTACTTGATGAATCATTAGTAGCTGAAAACTGGGGGGAGTTGTCGAAATACTGCTGTAAAGTCTCGGAAAAGCGGTCGCCGGCATGTGAGACGGGTATTGAACCATTGGCCAGTTCACGGTGTATTGTCTGTGTCACGGCTTTTATGTCATCATTGACACGATTCCATTCCTCGTGCGAGAGTTGTGGGCACGTGTACCACCACAACTAGACGTGCTGTTGATATAGATATCTGGAGGACAGTCGGTGTCTTGAATCAATCAGGATTTCTGTCTCACAGGCTGATGGGTGATCCAAACCCCTTATGTATGACTAGGTCTAATTGTACTCCCATTTCATGAGAGGCAGGGGCGACATCGTTTCCGTACAATTCACGAATGAGAACAATCCTGACCATGGAACAGTCTTGGGGGAGCCTATCTTCTGCAGGAGTCTATTTTCCAACGGCAACCTCCTGTAAATACCTCAGTGTGACCATCACAGACAACCTGAGTTGGAACTCCCATGCACAGAAGATATCTCCCAAAGCTGCTCGTACTCTTGGAATCATACGTCAAGCATTTGGTAAATGTGACCTGAAAGTGAGCGAAAATGCGTTGAAGCAATGCTTCATGTGCATGGAATCCTCACATACAGAAAGATGTAAACATTATTGAGAACATTCAGCGTCAGGGTGCTAGGTTTGTCCTTCACGACTATAGCGGAGAATCCAGTGTTACATCGATGTTGTCAACTCTTCACTGGGATACTTTCCAATACAGACGCCTTTTTAGCCAATATGAGATGTTCTACAAAATTCATCACAATTTTGTTTATATCAACATGCCACATCTGGGCTCTGTAACACAAAGGTTTGCGATGAATTGCAAATATAAAAAAAATGCTCTGATTGGTCCCTGGTCAGTATTTTAAACCTAATGCGCGTGTAACGTTGATATTGATTGGTCAGTTCATTTAGCGATTGATCGCTAATCTTTGTGTTACGGAGCCCAGATTGAGTTAAGCAGCAATTCTCATCCACAACATTCACAACACACTGGACATCAGCTCAAGTACACCCAGCCTTTTTGTAGAGTGAAAGTCTGCTACATGTACAGTATGTTCCCAAGAACCATCCCTATTTGGAATACTCTCCCAAACGCTGCTGTAACTTCGTCCTCTATAGCTGGTTTCCGGGGAGCAACATTGCCTATCATTCAGCAAATGTTGCCTCCCCCCTTAAGATGCTGTAAGAGGGACACACATGCACCACCCGCACGCTGCACCTAGCATGCTGTATATAGTGCACCAAGAATACCACCACAGGATCACCACATCAGCTGAAGCACTGGCAACACCTGACACAGCACAACCCTCTCCAGGACTGCATGTACGCTTTTTGGGAGAGTACTTCTACAAGGTTGAAGGAGGCTGTTACGATATCGCAATTGAAATGACAAGGATCATGGTGGCAGCGGAAACCAGTGATCGACTTTGAAATGACAAGGATCAAGTGACCAGCTACTGTATTGTTGGGAAGTAAACTGCATGTCTTTTTACCGAAATTCGCATGCTTCATAACCTACTAACCCAACGGGAGCCCGCGAGTCGCCGCCCGCTCGCCCCAGCTATCGCATCGCTACTGTACCGTACTCTGCATACCCAATGCACTGTCACAGCAAATCACACAGTGTTGTGAGAAGGAGCAAGATGCTAACAGAAACTGTAAACAATCAAATTTAGCCTGAATAAGTTATAACTGTGTTCAATCACTGGCACAGAGGTCTGCATCATAAGATCAACATACACTAAAAGTTGATAAAACCTAAATTACTTAATTTTCTGGACTGGAGTGTGAACAATGAATTAATATTTTCATAATATTAATTGTAAATCTGGAGTGTGAGAAGTGAGTGGGAGTGACCAACATTTTCACTGCATGAAACACCTAATGACATTCAACCAGGGCTGTGAGTGCGTAACAGGTATCATCACCAGTCGACCTGTGACTGTAAGGAGCGTTCACACGTGGATATAATCAGACATTAATATCTACACTCATTCATTTAAATACCCAATACGTACAGCGAACATACACAATGAGTAGTGGAAAATATCCAGAAATGAACTGGGAGGCAACAGACCTACCAGAAGAGTTCCAGCTTTTCAGACAAAGAATGGAGCTGATTCTAGCAGACCAAGACATAACTGATCAGAGAAAAATGGCTATAAAAATCAAGATTGCTATAGGCAATGAAGGCTTGCGTCGAATCAATGCATCGGGGCTATCAGAGACCGATAAAGAAAAACCGCAAGAGCTATGGAGACTATTAGAGGCACAGTTAAAGGTCAATATCAATTTTCGCATACACCGCTTAAGGCTAATGCGGTACAGGCAGAAACCGGATGAAACGATCGATGAATTCGTAACCAGGTGTAGGGACAAAGCAAAAAATTGCGATTTCGAGGAAACTGAGTTAAATGAGCGAATCATGGAGCTAGTGATTGCGTCAACTCCAAGTCTCGAATTCCAAAAGTCATTGCTAGATCAACCGAAAGGTTACAAATTTTGGTAGAAGGTCGTAAATACGAGGCAGTTGCTGCGAGCCGACAATGTCTTGAGACACTAGACCCTAAACAGAATATCGATTTGTTCAAGCGTAACCAGGGACGAAAAGCATGTGGTAACTGCGGACGTTTCCACAAACCTCGTCAGTGCCCTGCGTATGACGATGAGTGCCGTGCCTGTGGCACCAAGGGCCATTGGGCCAAATTCTGTCGTAAATCGAAAAATGATCGTGGTCGTAAACAGAATCGTAGATCAGATGACCGAAGATCCGACACGGTATCTGATGATCGTAAACCAAAACAAAACAAATCACGATCAAAGTCGAAAAGTCGAAAGAGTAAACCAATAAGCGAAGTGGACATAACACATGATACTACCACAGATCATGATCATTATCAATCTACAGATAGTCCATTCAACATAGCACAATTCGACACCATACATACTAATGGACCACACACAGTTGTAAATCCAGAAGGTACTGTAGCATTTGCTAACATTGACATAATATGCCCACAGAGAGTAGGTCAACATAAGCTTTACCTAAAAGTGGACTCGGGGGCAAGTGCTAACACTATCACAGTACGTACCGCCAAAGCAAATTACGGTCCAAAGTGGGAATCAGTAGTGAAACAAACAACGATAAAACTTATAGCTTACGGAGAGACACAGATTCCATGTAAGGGTACACTAGACATAAAGTGTAGATACAAGAGTACAAAATGGTCAACACATACATTCTATGTAGCAGATGTCAAGGGTCCAGCAATCCTAGGGTTGTTAGGTTGCACTGACCTTGGAATTATCACAATTCACTCAATGGACAACAGAACACCTACAGCCAATCCTCAACCTAAACAAACACCTATCACAAGTGTAAGGGATCTCAAACAAGCATATCCAAATCAGTTTGACGCTATTGGTAGTTTCCGAGGGAAGGCAATGCTTCATGTCAAGGATGATGCTAAACCTACCATAGACGCACCCCGCAAGTGCAGCGTACACTGAAAGACAAAATCAAGGCGGAACTGGACAATATGGAGCAGCAAGGAGTCATCAGAAAAATTGAGTACCACACCGATTGGTGCAGCTCCATGACCACTGTTGTGAAGAAAGATGGATCCATCAGAATTTGTCTTGACCCCAGGAGGTTAAATGATGCCTTGAAGAGATGCCCGCACAAGGTACCAACCTTGGAAGAGGTCCAACCTGTCTTCGCAGGAGCTCAGTACTTCTCTAAGTTAGACGCGAAGGCTGGTTACTGGTCGGTTCACCTATCAGAGGAGTGCCAGGATCTCACCACATTCGGTACACCATTTGGAAGGTACTGCTTACAAAGACTACCATTTGGGTTATGTACTAGTCAGGATATCTTCCAGCAGCATATGGATAGGATTGTCCAAAATGTGGCAGGCTGCATATGCATCGCACATGACATAGCGATCATAGGAAGAACGGAGGAATCTTGAGGAGAAATAGATCTCACTTGAGGGAAGTTCCATCCACCAAACCAACTCCGAAGCGTGTGAGGTTCGACGAAGACCACTCCACAGAAACTCAACCAGAGGAAGACAACGTCCAACAAACACCAATGTCCAACTCTAACGCTAATCAATATCAACAGACATACTCACAAACTACGAGATCTGGACGCACTATTCGCAAACCAGAGAGATTCATGTTTGAAGATTGAACATTATGAACACTCTAAACTCTCAAAGAAGCAGCGTCGGAATTACATGGGGGCAACGGGCGATTTCGCCCCCATGTCAGCCCAAATTGCCCCTAAAAATTCTCAAAACCCAATGCTTTGGGGCGACTATTTATTTTAGAATCGCCCCAATAAAATACCATCCACAATGCAAAAAATACTTCACACAATTACGTTCTCCGGCGGCGGAGCAAGCGCATCTTTTATATCGCCCTTGCCAACTTCAAGTTGGACGGTCGATGCAATATCCGAGCCTTCCACAACACCGGAAGCTTCGCGATTGTAAATATTGAACGTGCAATGCAATATGGGGTGCGGAGTACGCATAGCCTTTAGCACAGGCTTTCTAGAATTGTTGACGCACTTGCCGCATGGCTTATGTATATGTGCGCGTGCACGATTAGACTGCACAGCTGGTAACGAGACCACATGCATCGTACGGTAGGCGGTGTAAGCAATCAGCTGGTGATTGTGACACTGACAGCTCTGCTTATCGACATCGTCGAGTCGGAGTGCGAGATGGATAAGCAGCGAAGCCATATCGTACATGTATAAATTTAAATATCTGGAAAGCTAAAAAAATCAAGTAACTTTCAATTTACGATAAGCAGTTTCAAATTGCCAAGTGCGTCTCTTTTTCAATACCATGGTTTCTCCTTACTTCACCATGTGCAATATCTAATGCACACATTTCCCATTCGGGATAACTGTGATCCCTGTTCACAGCACATACGATGTGCGAGTCTTTTATCCTCACAGTCGCTGTCTTTGCTTGTCAAAATGGAGCCATAATAATCCAAAATCACTTCGCTCATAGTTGTGAATTATAACTTTTTAATTTCTTTCTTGAAGAGGGGTAAATATCAGACAATAAATCATCAAACAAGGCTCAATCTAAAAAAAAATAGGACGCCGTGCGCTTGAGTGTGGTACTTGCATGCTGTTAGCTAGCCAGTTAGAGCTCATGTTCTCTGCCAGAGCTCTGGGTGAGAATTCTTTCGGTAATGGCCTAAGTGATGGTGATTTTCTGTTTCAGATAGAGTTTAAATTTCATGTTAATTTTTGAAAACTGTCAAAACACTTTATGATTTCTTCATTGTGATTAATATTTAAGTTATTAATGATTACATTTTCACCGAATTTAGACTCCCAGAATGAAAGGCATTTTCTGTAGAGATCTGCGTTTTCAAAATAACTTGCGAAAAACTTAAGGTACATGAACCTACAATATTATGTACATAGCCTGTGGCTATGTGTCGGAGTTTGAATAGACTGAGTAAGATATTGATTTCATTTCTTTAAGTTTAACATGAAAAATATATGCAATCCAAGTGCACTTCATAGTCACAATCACACACAAACACTCACCCACACCCGTGATTCTAACCATGAAAAAAAAACTTTTTTTTAAAATTTATTATTTGATCTGAATTCTCTCTTTCTCCATCTCTCCCTCTCTCCTTTATGTTTGTTTTATTCATCAATTTTATTTAGATTTTTTTTTTTTTTGGGGGGGGCCAGGGGTTCATTATTCATGGTTCATTAAAGATGAAAAATAAATAAGCCCATGTGTGTGTGGTTGTAAAGGGGATGTGGAGTGAGGGTGTCAAAACACACTAAAACATTTAAATCTGATTTCTTTAATGTTTGAATAAGCCATTTGGGGCCTCGATTGGCTCAAATCTGAAGTGTGTGAAGTTGAAGGCGACTGGTGGGATCATTGTTGATTATTGTAAGGCCTGTAGGGCATTCCCCCACAACCGGGAGATAAAAAAAAATGTTCTGAGCTGTTAGGCGACTCACAGTGAGTCTCGTAATGTCAAAAGGTAATTGCTGATATGCGATCAAAAAAAAAGTAGTCCCATGAATTTGAAAATAGCCCCAAGATATTCAGTGGTAGCCCCAATGTAAAAAAAAAAGTAGCCCCTAAAAAAAAATAATTCCTACCCTGCAAAGAAGAGAATGAGAAGAAAGAAGAACACTGAAGACATTAGTGTAGTTTAAAGTTTGTTATGTACATGTATAAATGTTGTACATTATTTTTGGTATGTCAAGATAGTGTTTACGAAATGATCACAAGACACTATAACCAAAAATTATTGTTTGGAAATATTGATTTAAAGATCAATCGGTTATCCAAATTATTTTCAGTTTTGCACAAGATTGAAGTTATGTAAAATTGAAGATGCATACAGTTTATCACAAATTGATATTATTCTCACAAACCAAACAATTTCTATATTATATCTGTAAATCATAACTAAGCCAAATTACCAAAATTTGCAGACTACCAAAAGTATTGTTTGAAAACAATATCAGGGTCATTCCATGTCAAATCACCCAAAAAAAATGAAAATTTTAACCCGACCATTTTTTATTTTGATAAAAATTGGTATACTGGTTTAGTGTGATCCCACAGTACCAAATTTCAAATTTTAGGTCAATCGGGTCAGGGGTTCGCGAGATACGGCCCGTCGAATTTTGAGATTTTCGGCAAAAAATGGGTGTGGCCGCCTACATTTGAACGCTTGTATCTTATAAACCACTGGCCAATCTTCACATAATGGGTATTGTTGGAAAGGGAATTGAATAAGGATTCTAAATCTGCAATCACTTTTAAGATTGGAACATGTTGAGGTGTTTTGACCTTTTGACCCAAGTTTTGACCTTGAAATTGACCTTGTGGATCACGTGACCTTGACATTATTTTTCATGAAATATAAGCCCCGACATGTTCTTTACAATATAAAAAAGTTTCAGAGACGCAATATTTTTTGTTAAGGAGCAATTAAGATTGAAAATATGCATACCACCAGATATTTATAGTGTACAGTATTAACGTGTACAATACACACTTGTACATCTTGAGCTCCTCAATTTTGATTTTGTGTACAAAGTCAATACAAAATGTGTTTTCAGCTAAAATTCGTAAATGAGTGATTATTTTTGCTTTAATGGTCAACAGTCATTTAACTTGATGCTATTTATGACCAAAATAAAGTTGCCGACAAATTTTGTAAAATAAAAAAACAATAGAAATAAAAAGAACAAAAAACAAAGAAATACATAAGAAATTCAACTTAAACAATAAAATACATAAGAAATTGATTTTGGTACCGGAATTTTTTTCAAGTTCAATAGTTCGGAATGCTATAAGGAATATTTACATCAAAAATTACCATTCTACACTGTAGGATCTTTATTAAGTGAATTAGAGCAAAAAGTATAATTTCATGAATAAATTAGCATAATTAATTCATATAAAATAAAATATATGAATTTTTAGTGAATGCAAATGCATAGATTACGTTATTTTCTACCATCTTGTAAATTTTTGTTGCGATCCTTGCCGAGATCTCAAGAGGGGGAGGGGGGGGGGGGGCATACCGGGACCGACAAGAATCAAATACCCCAGGACGAATACGGTTAAATTATTTATCTACATGTATGTGCTCACAGCAAATGGCCAGAGTACCTTGGGATATATATTCAAGTAATGTTAATAGGCAAACAATCATGTTGACCATTCAGGCCTGTATCTTTCCAAGTACTGCTAACATTTAGGATGAATGGATGTAAAACAAAATAGGATGTGGCAAATGCATGTACAATGTAAGTTGACATGTACATGTATACAGTGCATATTGCATGTATTTTTATACACATTACATATGACATACATGTTTTAATATGGTTCATTATGAATTTCTGGTGGTATGCATATTTTCAATCTTAATTACTTCTTAACAAAAAATATTGCGTCTCTGAAATTTTAATATATTGTAAAGAACATGCTGGAGCTTACATTTCATGAAAAATGATTTCAAGGTCACGTGATCCACAAGGTCAATTTCAAGGTCAAAACTTGGGTCAAAAGGTCAAAGTATGTCAACATGTTCCAATCTTAAAAGTGATTGCAGATTTGGAATCCTTATTTAATTCCCTTTCCAACAATACCCATTTTGTGAAGATTGGCCCAGTGGTTTATGATATAATAGCGTTCAAATGTAGGCGGCCACGCCCATTTTTGCCGAAAATCTCAAAATTCGACGGGCCGTATCTCGTGAACCCCTGACCCGATTGACCTAAAATTTGAAATTTGGTACTGTGGGATCACACTAAACAAGTATACCAATTTTTATCAAAATAAAAAATGGTCGGGTTAAACCCATTGGGTGATTTGACATGGAATGACCCATCAGTGAAATTTGAAATTCTCAATCTTATCAGAAGAAGGGGGATGTTACGATATCAGTATGGATATCTAAGCACTCCATACACCTCCCGCAACATGGATACCATGCCTGTTGATTGACCTGCCTAGCTGGCCTGTATAATAAACCTGTATATAAGTTCACTATCAAAGTCTCCACCAGAGTCCTTTGTATTGGATCAGAGGCTAAATGCTGACCAAGTCAATGGCTCTTGTCAGAAGGAAAAGTCCAATATACAGGAAGTTAATAAGTTAACTAGTTTTTTTAAGAAAACAATATGGAGAAATCACTTTTTGATTCAAATAAAATTTAAAATCGTTTCACTGGAAAAGTATGGTTGGACAGAAATAAAAAAGGATTAGAATTCCCAAAATCATAGCCCAAAGCTTGAATGGTTTCATTCTAAAGTAAGCGGTTAATGACGAAAATCTATCAACCATCTATCTTAGACATGACATGACCTCGAACTAAAATGGAGTGATTAAAAGAAATGAATCATTCTCACTGAAATCCCCTTACATGAGCTCCCATACATAATAGTAACCTATTATTAGGGAGAGTACTTCTTAAAGGTTAAATATAGGGTTGCAAAGGGCTGGAAACTTTCCGGAAATTTTGGAAAATTTCCATAGAAAGTTTTCGGGAATTTTCAGCTGCCGGGAATTTCGGATATTTTTGGGAATTTTCATTTTTTCACAAAAAGTGATAAATTCTGTTTTTAAATACAAAATTATAAATTGATAACCTAAAATATCATATTTAGGTGGTCTGTCATTTATGACAGATCACCTATTAATTTCGTCAGAATTTTCTTATTATTTTTATTTATTTATTTTTACGGATTTTTCTTGTCGCCAAGTTATCTCAAAATAGACTTGATCAATTTCAGTGAATTTCATATCATCTATAGGATCTGTCATGGACACGTCAAAATAAGCTTTTCAAGGTCATCACGTCATGATGACGTCATCTAGGCGCCATTTTGTAAAATCACATTATCAATCACATCTCCATTATCAATTATCAAAAATCAATCAAATTTACATCACATCAACTTCAGGTCAAGGGTCATCAGGTCATGTCATCAAAGGTCACCTGGAGGTCACGACGCGCGCGTACGCGCGCGTCAAAATTTAAAAATGCTCAAAATCTCTTTTTGACCAAATGAGAGTACGTTTCAGGTCATTCTAAGCATTTCAAAAATTTGCGCGCGCGCACGCATGCGTGCGCGTTTCCGCGCGTAACACCTTAACGCAACTCAGAAACACCGTTTTTTTTCATCATTGCATTGATAATAAAATTCTGAACAATTCGATACCTTGATCAACCTTCTACGAACATTAAAGACGAAATTAACACCCGTTAAAGTCTGCAGCACGTGTGCGCGCGAGCTCTCACTATAGGCCATAAATGGGCAAAAACATGCCTATTGAAAATTCACTGTAGCTCTTTAAATAGTCCGTTGACCCCCAATTTTTTTTTCATATATCAATAGAGTATGAGTTGTAGATTTGATTTCATGTCATCAATGTCCCTAAATTATATCGTGACGTCATCAAAATGGCGCCTAAACTAAAAATTTCATTTTTTCAAAAATGACGTCATAAAATTTATGCAAATTTGGTTGTAACTTCTCGAATATAATTCGTTTTTCGCCCAGATTTCGATATGTTGTAGTTTAGAATGTACTCTTTCTCCTTAGTTAACATGAATATTCGTTTTGAGAAACGCATCATTGCGTAAAACAGCGATGAAAAGAGGCATGTCATTTTTCCTCATTTTGCGTGTAATCTCTATGGGACATGACTTTTTCTCAAAACCAGATTCGACATTCCTCTATTTCGTGAGCCATATCTCCATTTTTTCGTGTCAGTTTTCTTTAAGCTTTTGGTATGTTGTAGCTGAGATTCTAAGCTTTCGCAAGTGTGCCCTTCATTTTTTGATCAGATGCCGAGATCATGCCCGTATTTCACTTGCAAAATTGGACTTGTAATTCTCAAAATTGCTTACGTGTATTCTCTATGGGGAATATCGTGGCTTTGACTGCTTCTTAAAGGGCGCGGGTTCGAGTCCTGGGTGAACAAGATGAATTTTTTTTTCAATTTTTTTTTCTTTTTGCCACTTCTTACATGATCCTTTATGATAATTTAAAGGTATAAAAGTTCAAATTTAGCAAGATAAAACATATTATAATTACTTTTTTTCATATCACATGTATTTTGCGTGTAATCTCTATGGGACATGACCTTTTCTCAAAACTAGATTCGACATTCCTCTATTTCGTGAGCCATATCTCCATTTTTTCTTGTCAGTTTTCCCTGAGCTTTGAGTATGTTGTAGCTGAGATTCTAAGCTTTCGCAAGTGTGCCCACCATTTTTTGATCAGATGCCAGGATCATGCCTGTATTTCACTTGCAAAATTGGACTTGTAATTCTCAAAATTGCTTACGTGTATTCTCTATGGGGAATATCGTGGCTTTGACTGCTTTCTAAAGGGCGCGGGTTCGAGTCCTGGGGTGAACAAGATGATTTTTTTTCACTTTTTTTTCTTTTTGCCGCTTCTTACATGATCCCTTATGATAATTTAAAGGTATAAAAGTTTAAATTTAGCAAGATAAAACAGATTATAATTACTTTTTTCATATCACATGTATTTTGCGTGTAATCTCTATGGGACATGACCTTTTCTCAAAACTAGATTCGACATTCCTCTATTTCGTGAGCTATATCTCCATTGTTTCTTGTCAGTTTTCCCTGAATTTTTAGTATGTTGTAGCCGAGATTCTAAGCTTTCGAAAATATGCCCTCCATTTTTTGATCAGATGCCGGGATCATGCCCGTATTTCGCTTGCAAAATTGGAATTGTAATTCTCAAATTTGCTTACGTGTAATCTCTATGGGGAATATGCTAGCTCAAAGGATAACGCATTTGACGTGTTCGTCCGTATTGCTGACGTGTAGGTCCGTGTTGCTGACGTGGTGGTCCGTGTAGCTGACGTGTAGGTCCGTGTTGCTGACGTATTGGTCCGTGTTGACGACGTGCTCTGCCGGCATGATCCGTGTAGATCCGTGTGAAGCTGCCGTGTTCACAGTCATCTGGGGCAAAACTATCCCGGAACTCCCCGGATCATGCCGGCATTGCCGTGTTGATCCGTGAGGTATAATCATCTATCTTGTATGTATCTGTTTGAAGATGTATGTCTGACGATTGTCATCACCACATCAATAATCACATTTAGTAATGGTCAAAACTTATTCTTAGGATGTCTACGATCAAGATTATCAATGATATCTAAATGATTTATTTCATACATCAGCCGACACTGAATGACAAATCATGACAGACCACCTAATTCGTCCGCATGACGAATTAAATTCTAGTTTCCATTTGTATTTATACTATTCCTCATTCTTTAAATTGCCCATGGTATAAAATATTCATCAAACTACATAATACATTATAGTATATGTAGTAACATGATGGAGCATTATGTACAAAATGAAGCTTTTCAATTCAACATGAAAAAATAATACTTTGCATTACACTTTTTTTCTATTTTCTTTAAATGTCAATGTTTTTTATGTGAGAACCTGCCATTATGTAATAGCATGTTATTACGAGAACACTGCTCCCTATATGTAGCCTGCATGCACAGACCCTTATTGAAACTTTGATCCACAAGTGGGACTTCATACAAGACTAGCACAAATACAACTTTCTGTTGAACAAAAGGACCTTCTGTACACAAGTCATTGGCAGAAACCTTAGGCTGCTTATTCAGACCACTTTCCTTTGAGTGAAGGGTTTGCCCTTGTCTGCTGTGCAAAGCCTTCACTCAAGTTAAGGGTCTGAATGTGCAGTCTACTCATGCCTTGTGTACAGAAGGCCCTAACGCTCAGGAAACAGCAAGATTTTAAGTGCTAATCTTTGCATGGAGACCAACTTTTTGATCAAAGTTTCAATCAGGGTCTGTGCTTGCAGACTAGGTTTGCACATCAGACTAATCCCACCAGCAGCTATGGCACTGGCTTGAGTCTAAAAATGGGAAAATCAGGTCCAGGAAAAAAAACGTTATATTACTATTTTATTTTCTGAGATGCCCCCCGAAAACATGGGGGGGGGGCAAGAAATAACATTATTATAATGGGTGACCTTGAAAAGGATGAATAATTTTTAGCAAAGGGAGAAAAAAATGCACTATTCAAGTTTGTTGACCTCAAATGACCTTTGACCTTGATTGAGATTGAGAAACTTGTTATCAATTTCATATCTTTTGTGACATTAAATGACAATCTCATATCAGTTTCATTTAATTTGATCTAGAATTTTAAAAATACTATGTTTATTTCTAAGAGGGTTAATTGAACTGAAGTTAACTTTAAGCTTGAGCCAGAAAACTATATACTCATCAAATTAACGCTACAAACTGCACAAAGTTCTCACTTATGCTATGCAGAAATAAATGAGAAATAGATGATAATATAATAATAATATAATGCTAATAACAACAATAATGCCATAATTATTTTTAATAATGATTCTCATCTGCAAAAAGATGAGAATATCTAAGAGGCATTAGTGTAAAGCATTTTTGGTACATGTACTGCCATCGCACATACCATTCAACCAGTAAAACAGTAAATCAACTTTTACATGAAATTCATTGAAATTCTGCCTTGTCTGACTGTTTTAGCATTTATATTTTGCTTGAAACTTGCTGACAAAGCACAATCTAGCATCATCTGCCAGAACAATCCTTTCAATTCCTGTATATAAATATCAGAAAACTGCAACTATTTGAAAATTCTCAACATTTCTTGAAAATTCCAACATTTCTTGAAAATTCCCAACACTTTTTGAAAATTGCCGAAAATTCCCAAAATTCACAATAAATTCCCGTTTATTCCCATGGAAAGTTTCCACTGCGAAAATTCCTGGGAATTTTGCAACCCTAGTTAAATAGTCTCTGGAAATATTTTTTTTTCTTAATATGGCGTTTAGTGGCCATATTGGATTATTTTCACCTGGAGATGATCCTATATTGCAAAATTATTAACAGAAATGGAATCAACTTACCAAATAACTCACGAAAAGATATATCATTCACGATTCTTGGACCAAAACTTGAGAATTGATAAAAGAAATGAGTATTCTTACTGAAATCCCTTTACATTAGTTCTAACAAGCATAAGCCTCAGAAAGTATTTTTTTAAAGATGGCGGTTGGCAGCCATCTTGGATTTGATCTAAAGGTTATCCTTTGTGCAAAATTACGGCATAAATTGAATCAACATACCAAATGACTCATGAATAGAGTTATTATTCATGATTCTAGTGCAAAGGGTTCAAAAGTTTATATTTCAAGATGGCGTCATATGGTGGCCATCTTGGATTTGACCAGAAGATGACATTACATTTCAAAATAGAAAGCAGAAACAGATTCTGCACACCTCAAAACCCCTAAACAGAGGTATTACTCGTCATTCTGGGGCAAGGGGATCAAAAGTTAATTTTTCAAGATGGCATCTGGTGGCCATCTTGGATTTGACCTGAAGATAACCTTGTATTGCAAAAATGATTCCAGAAATCGGTTCTACACACCTCTAAACCCCTTAAAAGAGTCATTACTCATCATTTTGTGGAAAGGGGTTCAAAAGTTAGGTTTTCAAGATGGCATCTGGTGGCCATTTTGGATTTATGCAAATTAGCAAAATTGCCCAAACGGCAACTTTGGGTAACCAAGCTGAATTCGTTCTAGGACCCCATAGGAACAAGAATCAAGAAAAAAACTTCATCGGAAAGAACATTTCTAGGTTGGTGTATTGAGTCTATGTGACTGTCAAATCGACTATTGTGTATATAATTATTTTACAAGCCATCACAAAGAAAACAAGTGGAATGCCTCTGATGGTCTCACCTGCATAGTAGCAGTGCTGACTTTGAAAACTACTATAAAATTATTCACAAAAAACACCATTCATATGATACAATACTACGTTCATTGATATTTGACCTTGATCATGTTACCTAAACCTTGTCAGTGATACTTGATTACCCCTATATCCACATTTTATACACTATATCAATAAACTTTGAAAGTTATGACAGCAATCTAAAACAAATACCCCCAACTTGGCCAAAGTTAATTGACCTTACATGACCTTTCACCTTGATCATGTGACCTGAAACTCACACAGGATGTTCAGTGATACTTGATTACACTTATGTCCAAGTTTCATGAATCAGATCCATAAATTTTCGAAGTTATGATGGTAATTCAACACATTCCCCCATTATGGCCAAAGTTCATTGACCTTTGACCTTGGTCATGTGACCTGAAATGCGCAGAGGATTTTCAGTGATAGTTGATTACTCTTATGTCCAAGTTCTATGAACTAGACCAATACATTATCAAAGTTATGATGGTAATTCAACAAATACCCCCAACATGGTCTAAGTTCATTGACCCCAAATGACCTTTGACCTTGGTCATGTGACCTGAAACCCAGGCACGATGTTCAGTAATACGTGATTAACCTTATGGCCAAGTTTCATGAACTAGGTCTATATACTTTTTAAGTTATGCTGTCATTTAAAAAACTCAACCTTCGGTTAAGATTTGGTGTTGACGCCGCTGTCGCTGTCAGAAAAGCATCGCCTACAGTCTCACTCTGCTATGCAGGTGAGACAAAAACAACCAATTTTATAAAAAGGCTACTGACGTTTTATTTTTAACAGTCAAATCAAAATTCAAATTCAAAAGGATTTCAATAAACACAAGGCAAAAGCGATTTTGTGTCTCGCCCACGTATGAAAATAACCAGAAATATCGTGATTCGCGAGGGCATGCAACAGAATTGCATCGAAACTTTATTGTAATATGACTGGAATGGAATAACACTTGCCTTAAGAGCCTTGCACGTAAATTTTAATGTTGACCTGAAAATGACCTTTGACCTTATCATGTGACCTCCGACTGCAGCATAACATGCAGGTCCCCCAAGTCAATCTACCATCCAAGTTTGGTTGAAAAGCACCTTACGGTTGCGGACTTAGGTAAGGTTGACCTGAAAATGACCTTTGACCAGGGTGACCAGACGTCCCGTATTTCCCGGGATTGTCCCGTATTTTGCTTCTTTGTCCCGGCGTCCCGACAAACCCTTCCCGGGACGCCTATTTGTCCCGTATTTCAGAATATTGAACAAAATGTATTTAAACGGACGAATTTTCATCAAAATAACCAACACTGCAACATATGACGAAGCAGAGACAATAAAATCTATAGATCTAAATAAACTTTTGCAAGTTCTGCTGTTATTTTCTTGCTAACCCAATACATCGCAAACAAACTGGCCTCCTGCCATTGTGTGGCAGGCTACTAGCTAGGCATGTAGGATCTGAGCAGATTCTCTCCACCAAACATGCCAAAATAATCACAAAATAGGCGGGAAATTTGTATGACTATACTATGGGTTCTCAGATTACTGATTTGGAGATGTAATCTCGGAGGAACAAGTTATTGAGTTTTCATAACTAGTTCTAGTTGTTTCAGCTTTCGTTTTGAGTCTTGTTAAAATGATGCCGCTATGTTTCATCCAATTTTAAGTAAAAATATCACTTTGAAATTTTATTCATTTCTATAACATTTTTTTTTATTCTAACAATATATTTGAAAAACACCAAATATTATGATTTTTGTTAGATGATTGGATTTTTTTGCTTGATGTTTGAACTTTTTTCCTCACCTTTCTTTCTTTTCTATCCTTTCTTTTCTATCCTTCTTTCTTTGTCCTTCCTGCTTGCCCATTTTTGTTCCATCTATCTTTATTTCATATTTGTCTTTCCTGATCCTTTCTCTCTTTCTCTCTGTTCATTTTTCTTTCTATCCTCCTTTTTCTTACCCGTCTTCTTTAACAAATATCCCTTTTTTTCTCCCCATCCCTTCCTCTCCTTTTTCTTTTAATTCTTTCTCTTCTTCCATTATGTTTTCGTTCCTTCCTCACCTCAATTCTTCCTCCCTCTCTTTCCTCCTTTCTTTCATTCTTCATTTTACTATACTAATTTTTCCCTTATTCTTTCTCTCCCTCCCTCCCTTAATTCCTTCCTTTCCTCTTCCCTTACTGCTTTCCTTCTTTCTTTGTTTGCTTCTTTCTTTCAAAGAATGAAGGAAACATTTTTCTTTCCTTCATTCTTTTATTCCTCCTCCTTTTTCTTACTCTTTTTCTTTCTCTCCTTTATGTTATCTTTCACAAATTGTATTCTTCTTCCATTCTTTTGTTTTTCTTTCCTTCTGTATTCAATTCAAAGAATGACGGAAACATTTTTCTCTCTTTTATTCTTTCTTTCATCCTTTTATTCTAACTTTCTTTTTTCCCCCTTCATTTTCCCTTACTTTTGTCTTTCTTTCTTCTCAATTCATCTCTTTTCTTTCGTCTTTCTCGTTCTCTCCTTCATTCTTTCATTCACCCTCCCTTCCAGTTCTTTATAATCTTTCACAGGTGTAACACGTGTAGCCTTATTTGATCTTTTTGTCGATTGTCCCGTATTTCATTTTGTGAAATCTGGTCACCCTGCCTTTGACCTTATCATGTGACCTCCGACTGCAGCATAACATGCAGGTCCCCCAAGTCCATCTACCATCCAAGTTTGGTTGAAAAGCACCTGACAGTTGCAGAGTTAGGTACGGTTGACCTGAAAATGACCTTTGACCTTATTGTGTGACCTCTGACTGCAGCATAACATGCAGGTCCCCCAAGTCCATCCACCATCCAAGTTTGGTTGAAAAAAGACTTACAGTTGCAGAGTTAGGTGTCATAAGAGAGTCTTGCATGTAAACTTTAACGTTGACCTGAAAATGACCTTTGACCTTACCATGTGACCTCCGACTGCAGCCTAACATGCAGGTCCCCCAAGCCCATCTATCATCCAAGTTTGGTTGAAAAGCGACTTACGGTTGCGGAGTTAGGTGTCATAAGAGAGTCTTGCATGTAAACTTTAACGTTGACCTGAAAATGACCTTTGACCTTACGATGTGACCTCCGACTGCAGCATATCATGCAGGTCCCCAAAGTCCATCTACCATCCAAGTTTGGTTGAAAAGCAACCTACGGTTGCGGAGTTAGGTGTCATAAGAGTCTTGCATGTAAACTTTAACATTGACCTGAAAATGACCTTTGACCTCATCATGTGACCTCCAACTGCAGCATAACATGCAGGTCCCCAAAGTCCATCTACCATCCACGTTTGGTTGAAAAGCGACTTACGGTTGTGGAGTTGTGTCATTAGATTTGTGACGGACGGACGACATTTCCCAATTGAAAGGTAATTTTAAAAATATGATTTCTTTAGTTTTTCTTATCTTTGAATAAGTAATTGACGTAAAATAATGTTTTGTCATTCTGATTTGAAGTTAATTTTGAGTTGTCAATTTAGTACACTTTTGACAATTAAGTTTGATGAATTTGACTTCTGAAAAAATTGAATTATATGAACCAATATACTCACTACCAATATACAATACAATACACAATTGAAATGAGAGCACTACCAAGACAAATACGATATATTAAAGTGAGGTTAACAATACATTTGATCTTTTAGTTTTCGCTGACGCTCATGTACCTTCATGTCAAGCCGTTCTTAGAAACCTGACTTTTAAGTTTATTGAGAGAATTGACATTTCTGAAAATGCTATTGTAAATATATTGGTTAACCCCTTAACAGCTGTACGAGGTACACCTCGGAAATGTGGAAGCGTTGGTATGACAATTTATTAGCAGAGTCACAAGTAACTAATATTAGTATGTATCTTTGTCTCTTTCGAGACAAAAGTTACTCATTTGCCATATATGTAAATACTTCCTTTGTATTATTCACTTACTGCTTATCCACTTGTCTTAGGTATTCATTGTTTGTTCCTAGTTATTAGTGTGATTTGTTTTTCTCCTTTTCGACTGTTTATTAGGTGATCTGTCGATTGACAGATCACCTCTTATGTTTCTACGAATTTCTTTTTTATTTATTTCTTTATTCTTTTTATTAGGTGATCTGTCAATCGACAGATCAACTATTAATTTCGTAAGAATTTTCTTTTTATTTACTATTTATTAGGTGATCTGTCAATCGACAGATCAACTATTAATTTCGTAAGAATTTTCTTTTTTATTTATTAGGTGATCTGTCAATTGACAGATCACCTCTTATGTTTTCTACGAATTTTCTTTTTTATTTATTTCTTTATTAGGTGGTCTGTCATTTATGACAGATCACCTTTTAATTTCGTCAGAATTTTCTTATTTTTATTATTATTTATTTATTTATTTTTACGGATTTTCTTCTCGCCAAGTTATCTCAAAATGGACATGGTCAATTTCATTGAATTTCATGTCATCTATAGGATCTGTCATGGACACGTCAAAATAAGCTTTTCAAGGTCATCAGGTCAGGATGACGTCATGTAGGCGCCATTTTGTAAAATCACATTATCAATCATATCTCCATTATCAATTATCAAAAATCAATCAAATTATCATCACATAAACTTTAGGTCAACGGTCATCAAATCATGTCATCAAAGGTCATCTGGAGGTCACGACGCGCGCGTACGCGTGCGTCAAAATTTCAAAATGCTCAAAATCACTTTTTGACTAAACAAGAGTATTTTTCAGGTCATTTAAGCATTTCAAAATTTTGCGCGCGCGCACGCATGCGCGCGCGCTTCCGCGCGTAACGCTTAACGCAATCCAGAAACACCGTTTTTTTTTTTACATCTTTGCATTGAACATAAAATTTTGAACAATTTGATACCTTGATCAACCTTCTACGACCATTAATGACGAAATTAACACCCCTTGAAGTTTGCAGCACGTGTGCGCGCGAGCTCTCACTATAGGCCATATATGGGCAAAAACATGCCTCTTGAAAATTCACTGTAGCTCTTTAAATAGTCCATTGACCCCCCATTTTTTTTTCATATATCGATAGAGTATGAGTTGTAGATTCGATTTCATTTCATCAATGTCCCTAAATTATATCATGACGTCATCAAAATGGGCCTAAACTAAAAATTTCATTTTTTCAAAAATGACGTCATCAAATTTATGCAAATTCGGTTGTAACTTCTCGAATATAGATTGTTTTTCGCCGGATTTCGATATGTTGTAGTTTAGAATGTACTCTTTCTCCTCAGTTACATGAATTTTCGTTTTGAGAAACGCATCATTGCGTAAAACAGCGATAAAAAGAGGCATGTCATTTTTCCTCATTTTGCGTGTAATCTCTATGGGACATGACTTTTTCTCAAAACTAGATTCGACATTCCGCTCTTTCGTGAGACATATCTCCATTGTTTCTTATCAGTTTCCCCTGAGCTTTTAGTATGTTGTAGCTGAGATTCTGGGCTATCGGAAGTGTGCCCTCCATTTTTTGATCAGATGCCGGGATCATGCCCGTATTTCGCTTGCAAAATTTGAATTGTAATTCTCAAAATTGCTTACGTGTAATCTCTATGGGGAATATCATGGCTCAATGGATAACGCATTTGACGTGTTGGTCCGTGTTGCTGACGTGTTGGTCCGTGTTGCTGACGTGTTGGTCCGTGTAGCTGACGTGTAGGTCCGTGTTGCTGACGTGTTGGTCCGTGTTGCTGACGTGTTGGTCCGTGTAGCTGACGTGTAGGTCCGTGTTGCTGACGTGTTTGTCCGTGTTGACTACGTGCTCTGCCGGCATGATCCGTGTAGATCCGTGTGAAGCTGCCGTGTTGATGCCGTGTTCAGTCATCTGGGGCAAAACTATCCCGGACCTCCCCGGATCATGCCGGCATTGCCTTGTTGATCCGTGAAGATCTGTGTCTATAAATCATGATGGCGAGAATAAAGACAGACCACCTAATTCGTCCGCATGACGAATTAAATTCTAGTATTTTAATTGTAATTGTTAGCATTTCATTGATTTATTTTTGCACCTATGTTTGTCGCCAACTTTTCTCCGAATTGGCTGAATCAATTTTGCTGCATTTTTCGTCATACATAGGATCTGTCATGGACACGTCAGAGAATAAGCTTTTCAAGGTCATCAGGTCATGATGACGTCATCTAGGCGCCATTTTGTAAAATCACATTATCAATCATATCTCAATTAATAATTATCAAAAATCAATCAAATTAACATCACATCAATTTAAGGTCAAGGGTCATCAGGTCATGTCATCAAAGGTCACCTGAAGGTCACGATGCGCGCGTATGCGCGTGTCAAAATTTAAAAATACTCAAAATCACTTTTTGACCGAACGAGAGTAAGTTTTAGGTCATTTTAAGCATTTCGAAAATTTTGCACGCGCGCACGCATGCGCGCGCGCAACGCCTTAACACAACGCAGAAACACCGTTTTTTTTACATCATGTCATTGATAATAAAATCTGAACAATTTGATACCTTGATCAACCTTCTACGACCATTAATAACGAATTTAACACGTTAAACTTTGCAGCACGTGTGCGCGCGAGCTCTCACTATAGGCCATATATGGGCAAAAACATGCCTATTGAAATTTCACTGTAGCTCTTTAAATAGTCCATTGACCCCAAATTTTGTTTTCATATATCGATAGAGTATGAGTTGTAATTCGATTTCATGTCACCATTGTCCCTAAATTATATCGTGACGTCTCATCAAAATGGCGCCTAAACTAAAAATTTCATTTTCCAAAAATGACGTCATCAAATTTATGCAAATTTGGTTGTAACTTCTCGAATATAGATCGTTTTCGCCAGATTTTGATATGTGTAGTTTAGAATCTACTCTTTCTCCTTAATTGGCATTATTATTCGTTTTGAGAAACACATCATTGCGTAAAACCAGCGATGAAAAGAGCATGTCATTTTTCCTCATTTGCGTGTAATCTCTATGGGACATGACTTTTTCTCAAAAACTAGATTCGACATTCCTCTATTTCGTGAGCCATATTCATTGTTTCTTGTTAGTTTTCCCTGAGCTTTTAGTATGGAGGTAGCTGCCGATTCTGGGCTATCGGAAATGTACC